>NC_048220.1:84078422-84139022 GCF_002007445.2 Ailuropoda melanoleuca | reverse complement strand
TGGCCTCGGCCACAGAATTAATACATATGGATGTATCCCAATTATCAGAAATGGAATTCAGAGCAACAATGGTCAAGATGATGAGTAAACTTGAAAAAAGCATCAGAGAAAGCGTTGCTGAGAATATAGAATCCCTAAGGGCAGAAATGAGAGCGAATCTGACAGAAATTAAAAACTCAGTGGGCCAAATACAGTCAAAACTAGAGGCTCTGACGGCCAGGGTCACCGAGGCAGAGGAACGCGTTAGCGAATTGGAGGATGGGTTAGTAGAAGAAAAAACGAAAATAGAAGCTGGTCTTAAAAAAATCCACGCCCACGAATGTAGATTACGGGAGATTACTGACTCTATGAAACGATCCAATGTCAGAATCATCGGCATCCCTGAAGGGGTGGAGAAAAACAGAGGTCTAGAAGAGATATTTGAACAAATTGTAGCTGAAAACTTCCCTAATCTAGCAAGGGAAACAAGCATTCGTGTCCAAGAGGCAGAGAGGACCCCATCCAAGCTCAACCAGGACAAACCTACGCCACGGCATGTCATAGTGCAATTCGCAAATATTAGATCCAAGGATACAGTATTGAAAGCGGCCAGGGCAAAGAAATTTCTCACGTACCAAGGCAAAGGTATCAGGATTACGTCAGACCTGTCTACAGAGACCTGGAATGAGAGAAAGGCTTGGGGGGGCATTTTTAAAGCTCTTTCAGAGAAAAACATGCAGCCAAGGATCCTTTATCCAGCAAAGCTGTCATTCAGAATTGATGGAGAAATAAAGACGTTCCAAAATCGCCAATCATTAACCAATTTCGTAACCACGAAACCAGCCCTACAGGAGATATTAAGGGGGGCTCTATAAAGGTAAAAAGGCCCCAAGAGTGATACAGAGCAGCAAGTCACAACCGATACAAAGACTTTAAAGAGAAATGGCATCATTAAAATCATATCTGTCAATAATCTCTATCAATCTAAATGGCTTAAACTCTCCCATAAAACGCCACAGGGTTGCAGATTGGATAAAAAGACATGACCCATCCATTTGCTGTCTACAAGAGACTCATTTTGAACCCAAAGATGCATTCAGACTTAGAGTAAGGGGATGGAGTACCATCTTCCACGCAAATGGACCTCAAAAGAAAGCTGGAGTAGCAATTCTCATATCAGATAGACTGGATTTTAAACTAGAGGCCATAGAGAGAGATACAGAAGGGCACTATATTATTCTTAAAGGAAGTATTCAACAAGTGGATATGACAATTATTAATATATATGCCCCCAACAGGGGAGCAGCAAGATACACAAGCCAACTCTTAACCAAAATAAAGAGACATATAGATAAGAACACAGTAATAGTAGGGGACCTCAACACCCCACTATCAGAAATAGACAGAACACCCTGGCAAAAACTAAGCAAAGAATCAAAGGCTTTGAATGCCATACTCGACGAGTTGGACCTCATAGATATATATAGAACACTACACCCCAGAACCAAAGAATACTCATTCTATTCAAATGCCCATGGAACATTCTCAAGAATAGATCATGCTCTGGGACACAAAACAGGTCTCAGCCAATACCAAAAGATTGAAATTATCCCCTGCATATTCTCAGACCACAACGCTCTGAAATTGGAACTCAACCACAAGGAAAAACCTGGAAGAAACTCAAACACTTGGAGGCTAAGAACCATCCTGCTCAAGAATGACTCGATAAACCAGGAAATCAAAAAACAAATTAAACAATTTATGGAGACCAACGAGAATGAATACACAACGGTCCAAAACCTATGGGATACTGCAAAGGCAGTCCTAAGGGGGAAATACATAGCCATCCAAGCCTCACTCAAAAGAATAGAAAAATCTAAAATGCAGTTTCTATATTCTCACCTCAAGAAACTGGAACAGCAACAGAGGGACAGGCCTAACCCACTGACAAGGAAGGAGTTGACCAAGATTAGAGCAGAAATCAATGAATTAGAGACCAGAACCACAGTAGAGCAGATCAACAGGACTAGAAGCTGGTTCTTTGAGAGAATCCATAAAATTGATAGACCACTGGCAAAACTTGTCCAAAAACAAAGAGAAAGGACTGAGATTATTAAAATTATGACTGAAAAGGGAGAGGTCACGACCAGCACCATTGAAATTGCAAGGATTATTAGAAACTTTTATCAACAGCTATATGCCAAAAAACTAAACAATCTGGAAGAGATGGAGGCCTTCCTGGAAACCTATAAACTACCAAGACTGAAACAGGAAGAAATAGATTTCTTAAATAGGCCAATTAACTATGAAGAAATTGAGTCAGTGATAAACAACCTTCCAAATAATAAAACTCCAGGCCCAGACGGTTTTCCTGGGGAATTCTACCAAACATTCAAAGAAGAAATAATACCTATTCTCCTAAAGCTATTTCAAAAAATAGAAACAGAAGGAAAGCTACCAAACTCATTCTATGAGGCTAATATTACCTTGATCCCCAAACCAGGCAAAGACCCCCTCAAAAAGGAGAATTACAGACCGATTTCTCTAATGAATATGGATGCCAAAATCCTCAACAAGATCCTTGCTAATAGAATCCAACAGTACATTAAAAGGATTATCCATCATGACCAAGTGGGATTCATACCTGGGATGCAAGCATGGTTCAACACTCGCAAATCAATCAATGTGATACATCATATCAACAAGAAAAGACTCAAGAACCATATGATCCTCTCAATTGATGCAGAAAAAGCATTTGACAAAATACAGCATCCTTTCCTGATTAAAACCCTTCAGAGTGTAGGAATAGAGGGTACATTTCTCAATCTCATAAAAGCCATCTATGAAAAGCCTACTGCAAGCATTATTCTCAATGGGGAAAAGCTGGAAGCCTTTCCCTTAAGATCAGGAACACGACAAGGATGCCCACTCTCGCCACTATTATTCAACATAGTACTAGAAGTCCTTGCAACAGCAATCAGAAGACAAAAAGGGATCAAAGGTATCCAAATCGGCAAAGAAGAAGTCAAACTGTCTCTCTTTGCAGATGACATGATACTCTATATGGAAAACCCAAAGGAATCCACTCCCAAACTATTAGAAGTTATAGAACAATTCAGTAAGGTGGCAGGATACAAAATCAATGCCCAGAAATCAGTTGCATTTCTATACACGAATAACGAGACTGAAGAAAGAGAAATTAGGGAATCCATCCCATTTACAATAACACCAAAAACCATGCGTTACCTTGGAATTAACTTAACCAGAGACGTAAAGGACCTATATGCTAGAAACTATAGATCACTTTTGAAAGATATTGAGGAAGACATAAAAAGATGGAAAAATATTCCATGCTCATGGATTGGAAGAATTAACATAGTTAAAATGTCCATACTACCCAGAGCAATCTACACTTTCAATGCTATCCCGATCAAAATACCGAGGACATTTTTCAAAGAACTGGAACAAATAGTCCTTAAATTTGTATGGAACCAGAAAAGGCCCCGAATCTCCAAGGAACTGTTGAAAAGGAAAAACAAAGCTGGGGGCATCACAATGCCGGATTTCGAGCTGTACTACAAAGCTGTGATCACAAAGACAGCATGGTACTGGCACAAAAACAGACACATCGACCAATGGAACAGAATAGAGAACCCAGAAATGGACCCTCGGCTCTTTGGGCAACTAATCTTTGATAAAGCAGGAAAAAACATCCGGTGGAAAAAAGACAGTCTCTTCAATAAATGGTGCTGGGAAAATTGGACAGCTACATGCAAAAGAATGAAACTTGACCACTCTCTCACACCATACACAAAAATAAACTCCAAATGGATGAAAGACCTCAATGTGAGACAGGAATCCATCAAAATTCTAGAGGAGAACATAGGCAACAACTTCTATGACATCGGCCAGAGCAACCTTTTTCACGACACATCTCCAAAGGCAAGAGAAATAAAAGATAAAATGAACTTATGGGACTTTATCAGGATAAAGAGCTTCTGCACAGCCAAGGAAACAGTCAAAAAAACTAAGAGACAGCCCACGGAATGGGAGAATATATTTGCAAAGGACACCACAGATAAAGGACTGGTATCCAAGATCTACAAAGAACTTCTCAAACTCAATACACGAGAAACAAATAAACAAATCATAAAATGGGCAGAAGATATGAACAGACACTTTTCCAATGAAGACATACAAATGGCTAACAGACACATGAAAAAATGTTCAAAATCATTAGCCATCAGGGAAATTCAAATCAAAACCACACTGAGATACCACCTTACGCCAGTTAGAATGGCAAAGATAGACAAGGCAAGAAACAACAATTGTTGGAGAGGATGTGGAGAAAGGGGATCCCTCCTACATTGTTGGTGGGAATGCAAGTTGGTACAGCCACTCTGGAAAACAGTGTGGAGGTCCCTTAAAAAGTTAAAAATTGAACTACCCTATGACCCAGCCATTGCACTACTGGGTGTTTACCCCAAAGATACAGACGTAGTAAAGAGAAGGGCCATATGCACCCCAATGTTCATAGCTGCATTGTCCACAATAGCCAAATCATGGAAGGAGCCGAGATGCCCTTCAACAGATGACTGGATTAAGAAGCTGTGGTCCATATATACAATGGAATATTACTCAGCTATCAGAAAGAACGAATTCTCAACATTTGCTGCAACATGGACGGCACTGGAGGAGATAATGCTAAGTGAAATAAGTCAAGCAGAGAAAGACAATTATCATATGATTTCTCTCATCTATGGAACATAAGAACTAGGATGATCGGTAGGGGAAGAAAGGGATAAAGAAAAGGGGGGTAATCAGAAGGGGGAATGAAACATGAGAGACTATGGACTATGAGAAACAAACTGAAGACTTCAGAGGGGAGGGGGTGGGGGAATGGGATAGACTGGTGATGGGTAGTAAGGAGGGCACGTATTGCATGGTGCACTGGGTGTTATACGCAACTAATGAAGCATCAAACTTTACATCGGAATCTGGGGATGTACTGTATGGTGATTAACATAATATAATAAAATAAAATTTAAAAAAAATAAAAAAATAAATAAAAAGACAAAAAAAAAAAAAAGAGTCAGGACACTTAACCAACTGAGCCACCGAGGTGCTCCTCCCTCTTTATAAGTAATTACTTTACATGTAAGTAGATGAAACTCTCCAATCAAAAGACAAAGATTGGCAGAATGGATAAAAATATATGAACCAATTATGTGCTGTCTATAAGAACTCACTTTGGGTCCAAAAACATAAATACATTGAAAGGAGGGAGAAATATATTCCATGAAAATAGTAACCAAAAGGGAGCAAGTTGGCTTTATTAGCATCAAACAAAATGAACTTTAAATCAAAAAAAGTTTACAAGATCCAAAAGACATCATGTATTAATTAAAGTTTCAATACAGCTTAAAGATTAACAATTACAAACATTTATGCACCTAATGACAGACCACCAAACATATGCAGCCAAAACCAGTCATTTTTATTAATATCTGTGAAAAATAAAGATATAAATCAAGTAAGAGATCCCTAGACCTAACCCCCAGAACACACTGACCCTTGTTTTATCTGTTCTTCTCCCTTTACGAAAACCTTTAGTAGAACTTTACTAAGCAATTTGCAAAGAAAGATAACATGAGATGGAAATTCTTGCAAAATATTAGAACATCACCCTTCTCGGGGAACAGCACAGACTGGGCAGATGTTAAGAGTGGCAACTAGGGCTTCTATTCAAGGCTCTCAGTCAAATCTAGGTGGCTGTATAGAGGGCTCCAGGGGAAAATCTCTTGATTCTGAAGTCCTGGATTAGATAATTAAGAAGTTTAGAATTTGTCCATTTCTTCCAGATTGTCCACTTCATTAGCACATAATTTTTCACAGTATTGTCTTATAATTGTTTGTCAGCCAATGGTGTTGAGAAAACTGGACAGCAACATACAGAAGAATGAAAGTGGACCACTTACTTATACCATACACAAAAACAAATTTAAAATGGATGAAAGCCCAAACGTGAGACAGGAATCCATCAAAATCCTAGAGGAGAACACAGGAAGCAACCTCTCTGACCTTGGCCATGCAACTTCTTACCGAACATATCACCAGAGACAAGGGAAACAAAAGCAAAAATGAACTGTTGGAATTTCATCAAGATAAAAAGGTTCTGCACAACAAAGGAAACAATCAACAAAACTATAAAGGCAGACTACAGAATGGAAGAAGATATTTGCAAATGACATATCTGAAAAAGGGTTAGTATCCAAATCAACAAAGAATTTATCAAACTCAACACCCAAAAACCACATAACCAGTTAAGAAATAGGCAGAAGACATAAACAGACATTTTCCAAAGACGGCTAACAGACATATCATCAGGAAAATACAAATCAAAACCACAATGATATACCACCTCACACCTGTCAGAATGACTAAAATGAACAACACAAGAAATGACAGGTGTTGGCGGGGATGGAGAGAAAGGAGAACTCTATTGCACTGTTGGTGGGGATGCAAACTGGTGCAGCCACTCTGGAGAACAGTTTGGAGGTTCCTCAAAAAACTAAAAATAGAGCTACCCTACAACCTAGCAATTGCACTACCAGATATTTACCCAAAGGATACAAAAATACAGATTGCAAGGTGTACATGTACCCCAATGTTTATAGCAGCATTATCAACAATAACCAAACTATGGGGATAGCCCAAATGTCCATCGACTGATGAATGTATAAAGAAGATGTGGTATATATATACAATGGAAAACTACTCAGCCATCAAAAAGAGTGAAATCTTGCCATTTGCAATGATGTGGGTGGAGCTAGAATGTATTATGCTAAGTGAGATAAGTCAATCAAGGAAAGACAAATACCATATGATCTCACTCATATGTGGAATTTAAGAAACAAAACAGAAGAACATATGGGAAGGGGGGAAAGGAGAGTAGGAAACAAACCATAAGAGACTCTTAACAATAGAGAACAAACTGAGGGATGATAGAGGGACATGGGTGAGGGATGGGCTAGATGGGTGATGTGTATTAAGGAGGCCACTTGTTATGATGAGCACTGGGTGTTGTTTGTAAGTGATAAACCACTGAATTCTTCTCCTGAAACTAATATTGTACTGTATGTTAACTAACTCAAATTTAAATAAAAATTTAAGAGATAAAACAAAAAAGAAATTTGGGGAATCCACAGCAGGACAAAGTCCTCAAATACTTATTTTTCAGTTCCCTTCCCATACAGAATCATTGGTCTCTCAGCCAAGCCCTTGGAACAAGGCTAAAATGCAGAGCAATGATCATCTTCTAAAAGCCACTGAGATGCCAAAAACTCGGCTCTAGCCTCCAGGACCAGAATCCTACCTAATAAAGCAAACTACACCTCTACATCTGAGAATCTGCACCCTTCTTAAGGAGAGGATAGCTAACTGAAAGGTCATTGAGAATCACATATTGAAAGCCGTTTTTTATTTGAATATTTCAAAGAGGATCAATAGAAAATGTGGTTTTTTTAAAGATTTTTTATTTATTTATTAGACAGAGATAGAGACAGCCAGCGAGAGAGGGAACACAAGCAAGGGGAGTGGGAGAGGAAGAAGCAGGCCCATAGCAGAGGAGCCTGACGTGGGGCTCGATCCCACAACGCCGGGATCACGCCCTGAGCTGAAGGCAGACACTTAACCACTGTGCCACCCAGGCGCCCCAATAGAAAATGTTTTTATCCATTTTAAAAATGAGTAACAGGGAAAGAACACAGAGATCCATGAACTCAATGCGGAAGACTATTGACATATTGTTCATGAATAATAAATATCCCTCTTGTCTACAGAGAGGATAATGTGATTCCCAGCTGCTCATTCTTTTAGTATCTCTTAGTGTAAACACAGAGTAAAGAAAAGGCTGGCCTCATATGACCCCACACTCTTCATGATGTCAATCTCTATAAGAACATGCAAGAGTGGGGACCTCCCACACCAGTGGAAAGAGCCAGCCTGCTCAGGACAGCAGATTAGCAGAGACCTTTGAAGTAAGACATTCCAGATCCTGCAACAGAAGGGACAGGCTCTTCACAAAAGTAAATTCAGACAAAGAAGGAGTCCTTTTGCTTCAATGGCTTCGGTTCAAGGTAAAAAGCAAATGTCAACAAAGTCCTCTGAAAAAAGCCACATTGATGTTAGCCTTTGTACAGAGTTCAGGCCCTTTCCAAACCAGAACTGGTTTTATGGGTTGTGAGGATACCATCAAGGACCTGAGTCCAGAAGGGAGACTGTGGCTTAAGTTTATGTCTCATGTGCAGAAAGAGTCAGAACGAGGAGGAGCCCCAGGCCCAGACAGAGCCCATAACTGGACATTCCTGTGAGTACGGAACCTCCTACCTTGAACAAAGCAGTAAGTGCCACAGCTTCTGAAGGTCTGAAATTTCTAAGTAGAAGCAGGCCGACCAGAGAGGAAGACAGATATCCTTAGAAAATTACGGAATTTAAAGAGCAGCAACTCCTTCGATGTTCCCGGGAGTCAAAGATGCCAGGTTCCACACGCTGTGCTGGTCACTGCACTTGGGTTCCGTCTCAGGGAGTACACGTCTACTTAGCCAGAAAATCCTCCTCCAACCCCTCCTAGGAAGAAAATTTATCTCAGAAATCTTTCACTCCCTATAGAGGAGTTGTCAAGGAGGCTGCTGGGGACTGGTTCATTTCTCTGTCCCAAATGAAAAGTGTTCATGAGTTCCCTCCTGCCCACCTCAACCCCAGAGAGAGCACAAAGAGCTCCGTGTGAGAGAGCATGAGAGGGAACATGCATGTAATGACCTTGGCTACTAATGCCTGAACACTATGGATCTCCAGGGGTGAGGTGGTAAAGCAGTTTTCTTTATTCTTCTACACTCCTCCCCAACAAACGAATGACAAAGGGAAGGGAGGGAAGGTCTTATCAAAGCTTGGAAGGGAAAAAAAACATGCTCTATACGAGCTGGCAAGTCTCTATATAGTCTTCAAGCAGCATTCAGGTTGCTCTCCTAGATTGGGGTAGAATTGGATTCAAAACTAGAGGCATGAGTATTGGCTCCAGTCTTGAGTCAGCTCTCTCCACTTCCCAACCTAAAAACAGTGACTTTTTGCATTTTTGAAAAATTATTGAGTGTCACACAGAGTTGAGGGGCTTTGTGTCATAGTACCTGTTTAGGGTATTGCTATGGTAAAGTCTGAGATGGTCAAAACAAGACACAGTAAAAGCGTACTTGCTACTTAAGGATCTTTTAATGTCTGCAGTGTTAATACATCTTAGAGCAATTGTTCAACTCATAATGAGACCTCTTTGTTTTATGTATACTTTCTGTAAAATATTCCATGTGAGACCAAAAGGATGACCCAGATGCCAGTGGTGGAAAACAGTAGCACAGTGAGTGGCAAACAAGGAAAATGACTGAAGGGAAACCAGAATGAACCAGAAGTGGAAGGAATGAGAATGTTCATTTCCATCATACCTACTCCAGCAGACACAAACACATACATGCACACATGCATGCACAACCAAACCCAGGCCTACCTCTTTGTGGCAGCTAACAGCCCTGGAGCCATCCCCATAAGAAGCGTGTTTAGGGTTTATCTTTGAGCACAAAGTCAATGCCTGCATGAATATTGTCATATCTACTCTCTGAGGAAGGTGATCTTGGGACCTCCTCAAACTGTGTTCCATGACAATATCTAGGACACTTGTATTAGTTTCTGAGATCTGCCATAACAAATTACCACAAACTTTGTGGCTTAAAACAACAAAATTATTCTCTCACTGTTCTAGAGACCAGAGTTCAAAATCAAGGTGTCAGCCATACTATGTATAGAAAACCCTGAAGACTCCACCACAAACTACTAGAACTGATAAATGAATTCAGTAAAGTTCCAGGATACAAAATCAATATACAGAAATCCATTGCATTTCTATATGCTAATAATGAAGTAGCAGAAAGAGAAATTAAGAAAACAATCTGATTTACAATTGCACCTAATATAATAAAACACCTAGAGGTAAACTTAACCAAGGAGGTGGAAGACCTGTATTTTGAAAACTATAAAACATTGATGAAAAAAATTGAAGACAATGCAAACAAATGGAAAGATATTCCATGCTCATGGGTTGGAAGAACAAATATTGTTAAAAAGTCCGTACTACCCAAAGCAATCTACAGATTTAATGCAATCTCTATCAAAACATCAACAGCATTTTTCACAGAACTAGAACAATCCTAAAATGTGTATGGAATCATAAAAGACCCCAAATAGACAAGGCAACCTTGGAAAAGAACAAAAGTGGATATATCAGAATCCCAGATTTCAAGATATACTGCAAAGCTAGAGTAATCGAAACAGTATGGTAGTGGCACTAAAACTGACACATAGATCAATGGAATGGTATTGAGAGCTCAGAAATAAACGCATGATCACATGGTCAATTACTATTCACAAAGCAGGACAGAATATCCAATGGGAAAAAGATAGTCTCTTCAACAAATGGTGCTGGGAAATATGGACAGCTACATGCAAAAGAAAGAACTGGACCACATTCTTACACCATATAAAAAAAAAATAAACTCAAAATGAATTAAGGACCTAAATGTGACACCCGAAACCATAAAAATCCTAGAAAAGAACACAGGCAGTAATTTCTCCGACATCAGCCATTGCAACTTTTTTCTAGATATTGTCTCCTAAGGCAAGGGAAACAAAACCAAAAATAAACTATTGAGACTACATCAAAATAAAAGGCTTCTGCACAGCAGAGAAAACAATCAACAAAGCTAAAAGACAATGTAATGAATGGAAGAAGATATTTGCAAATGACATATCCAACAAAGAGTTATTATCCAAAACATATAAAGAACTTACACAACTCAACACCCAAAAAAAAAAATCTAATTTAAAAATGGGCAGAAGACATGAATAGACATTTCTCCAAGGAAGACATCCAGATGGACAACAGACACATGACAAAATGCTCAACATCACTCATAATCAGGGTGCAAATCAAAACCATAACAAGAAATCACCTCACACCTGTCAGAATAGCTAAAATCAAGAACACAAGAAATAGCAAGTGTTGGTGAGGATGTGGAGAAAAGGGAACCCTCGTGCATTATTGGTGGGAATGCAAACTAGTACAGCCACTGTGGAAAACAGCATGGAGGTTCCTCAAAAAATTAAGAATAGAGCTCCCATATGATCCGATAATTCCACTAGTGGATATTTACCCAGAGAATATGAAAACACTAAATTGAAAAGATAATATGTACCCCTGTGTTTATTGCAGTATTACTTACAAAAGCCAATTTATGGAAGCATCCAAAGTGTTCATTGCTAGATGAATGGATAAAGACAAGGTGGTATATATACAATGGAATATTATTCAAACATAAACAAGAATGAAATCTTGCCATGCAACAACATGGATGGATCTAGAGAGTATAAGCAAAAAAATCAGTCCGAGAAAGACAAATGCCATGTGATTTCATTCATATGTGGAATTTAAGAAACAAAACAGAGAAAAAAGATAAACAACAAAACAGGCCCTTAACTGTAGAGAACAAACTGATGGTTACTGGAAGGGAGGCATGTGGGAGGATGGGTGAAATGGGTGAAGGGGACTAAGAGTACACTCATCACAATGAGTAACGAACAGAATAGATTCACTATATTGTACACCTGAAACTAATATAACACTGGATGTTAACTATACTGAAATTTAAAAATTTTTTTAATTTAAATTAAAAACAAAACAAAATCAAGGTGTCAGCAGGGCCACATTCCCTCCAAAGCCTCCAGAAGGGAATCTTTCCTTGCCTCTTTCAGTGACTGGTAGTTTCTGGTGTCCCTTGGTTTGTGGCAGCATAACTCCAATCTCTGCCTCCATCTTCATATGGCCTCCCTTTCCAAGTGTCTCTATGACCAATCTGTCTCTCCTTCTATTATAAAGATCAATATGCAGAACTCAATTGCTTTTCTATATATTAGCAATGAACAATAAGAAATTGAAATAAAAATATTCTTTACATAGCAACAAAAAATATGAAATATTTAGGGATAAATCTGTTAAAAGCTGTGAAAGATCTCTAAAAACTACAAAATACTGCTGAGAAAAAAAACAGATGATCTAAACAAATGGAGAGATAGTCCATGGATTGAAAAATCCAATATCGAGAAGATGTTAATTCTCCCCAGTTTGATCAATGATCAACAAAGATGCAGCAGGCTGTGTGTGTGTGTGTGTGTGTGTGTGTGTAAAAATTGACAAACTGATTCTAAAGTTGATGTGAAAAGGAAAAATCCTAAAATGGCCAAAACAGCTTTGAAAAAAAAATTGGAAAGCTGATACCACCCGATTTCAAGACTTGTTATAAAGTTTTGGTAACCAAAACAGTGTGCCATTGGCATAAAAAAAAATAGATCAATGAAACAGAATATATATATACACACAGAATACACACACACACATATATATTTATGTATATATACACACACATAAACAATATATATACATAAACAATGGATTTTTAAAATACAGACTTCCTTCATTAGAACAGTTCTAAATTTACAGAAAAATTGAGGAGATAGCACACAAAGTTCCTATATGCCTCTCACCAAGTTCCTCCATATTAACATCCTATATTAATATAATACATTTGTTATAATTAATGAACCAATATTGATATATCACTATTAACTAAAGTCCATCATTTATTCAAATTCCCTTAGTTTTAACTAACATCTTTTTCTGTTCCAGGATTCTACCCAAATTACATCTCGTTGTTATGCGTCTCTAGGCTCCTCTTAGCTCTGACAGTTTCTCAGACTTTCCTTGTTGTTGATGACTTTGACAGCTTTGAGGAGTACTGGACAAGTATTTTGAAGAATGCCGCTCAATTGGGATTTGTCTGATGTTGTTTTCATGAGGCTGGAGTATGTGTTTTGAGGAGGAATGCTTTAAAGATAAAGTGCTTATGTTGCATCAGTGTTATATACTAGCAACATGATTTATCTGATAAGCTAACCATCACCTTGCTGAGATAGTGTCTGTCACTTGTCTCCACTATAAAAGTACTCTTCCCCTCCCCACTTTCCTATATGATACTCTTCAGAGGGAAGTCACTACACACAGCCCACACCTGAGGAATAGAGTTATGCTCCACTTCCTTAACGGTAGAATATCTACATAAATTATTTGAAATTCTTTTGCAAGAGAGACTTTTCTCTTCTCCCTCACTATTTATTTAATAATTTATATCAGTATAGACTCATGGATATTTATTTTATACCTTGGGTTATAATCCAATACTACTTTATTTATATACTGTTACTCAAATTGGCCACTGGGAGCTCCTTCAGTTGGCTGTTGTGTTCTTTTGACAAAATCCCATCAATACAGAATTTTCTTTTTTCAGCACTTCCTTCATTTCTGGGGCTACAAAATGCTTTGGGTTCATCTTGTATATTTCCTGCCCCAGTCCTAAAATCGTCCACTTCTCCAAAGAGCCCTGGATCTTTTTATTGACAAATGGTATTAAAAAACAAGATCTGGGGGGGCACCTGGGTGGCACAGTCGTTAAGCATCTGCCTTCGGCTCAGGGCGTGATCCTGGGGTCCTGGGATTGAGCCCCACATCAGGGTCCCTGCTCCACTGGTAACCTGCTTCTTCCTCTCCCACTCCCCCTGCTTGTGTTCCCTCTCTCGCTGGCTGTCTCTTTCTGTCAAATAAATAAATAAAATCTTTAAAAATAAATAAATAAAATAAAATAAAAAACAAGATCTGGGCAGTAGGTATGCATTCATTGCTAATAGAGTGAATATTTGATTTTAACAAAGGTGCAAGGGCTGGCAATTCAGTAGAGAAAGCAGTTTTTTCAACAAATGATGCTAAAACAGCTTTCTATATGTGAAAGAAGGAAGGAAGGAAGGAAGGAAGGAAGGAAGGAAGGAAGGAAGGAAGGAAGATAGAAAGAAAGGAAGAAGAAAGAAAGAAAGAAAGAAAGAAAGAAAGAAAGAAAGAAAGAAAGAAAGAAAGAAAGAAAAGGGAGGGAGGGGAAGGAAGGGCAGGCTTGGGTCTATACCTTGTTCCAGGCACAAATTTATTATAAAGAAAGACCCCTAACAGAACAGATTAATGAGTTGGACCTCACAAAATTCATGCACTGTTGTTTGGAAAACACTATTAAAAGAATGGAGACAAGCCACACACGGAGGAAAAATGTTTATGTGACAAAGTGTTTATCTGATAAAAAAAAAAAACTTTAATCCCGAATTTATATTTAACTCTTACAACTCAATAAGAAAACAATTCAATTTCTTAAATGGGCAAAAGATTTGCACACACCTTCCGAGAAGCCTATATAGATAGCAAATGAGCACACAGAAGATGCTTGCCAGCATTTGTCATAATGGAACAACAAATTAAAACCAGACCTATTAGAATGGATAAAATTAAAAAGAGTGATCATACAAAAAGTTTGAAAGACTGTGGAGAAACTGGTAGAATTATAAAAGGGTAAAAACTCATTGGAAAACATTTTAGCAGTTTCCTAAAAATTAAACAAATATCTACCATATGATCCAGCCATTCTACTCCAAGGAATTTAATAAAAAGACAAGTAAGTATGTGTTCATACAAAGACTCGAATACAAATGCTCAGTCCTGAGCACCAGCCAAAAACCTGGAGCCATATGGACACTCAAGAAATTCTGGATAGATGAAGAGACCAATGGATGGATCAAAACAGAAGTAGACTGGGGGCGCCTGGTGGCACAGTTGACTGAGTGTCTGGCTCTTGGTTTCGGCACAGGTATTAATCTTGGGATTGTGGAATCAAGCCCCACATCAGGTTCCACACTCAGCAGGGAGTCTGCCTGAGGATTCTCTCTCCCTCCATTTGCCCCTCCCCTACTCACGTGTGCTCACTCTCTCTCTCTAAAATAAATAAATGTTTTAAAAAGAGAGAGAGAGAGAAGTAGACTGGATGGAAACAAGAACAGATGATGGGTGGGCAGGAAAATAAACAAAGATAGATGAATAAATTTGTGGACAATGGTGAGATGAATGGAGAAATGAATGGACAGAAACAAATGTACAAAAGGATGGAGATTAATGGATGGACAAAAAGATGGACAGGAGAAAGGTAGATGGAAACATGGAAAGATGGATGGATGAATGAAGAGACATATGCATTAGATGGATGGATGGACCAATGGACAAAGAGTTCATAAGCACTTCAAGGGCAGACTACTCCTTGTTTATCTGTTTTTCCAGTGCCCACAAAAGGACAACACATAAGTAATTAGATACCCAGTACACACTTAGGAAGGAAGGAAGGAAGGAAGGAAGGAAGGAAGGAAGGAAGGAAGGAAGGAAGGAAGGAATAGGGTAGTGGATTATTATGGAAAGGGTTTTGAACTAAGAATCAGAAGATCTGATTTCCATCTCTGTCTGTCCTCTAGTTGTCTATGTAAACATGAGCAACTGAACTAAACACCTTCAATTTACTCTTCTGCAAAATGGGTGGACTGGACTAAAGGATTTCCAGGTCTTTTCCAAACACTCTGTGTTCCCCGATTTGAAGCTGCCCAAATCTAAGACAAGGCTATGGGATAGGAGGAAGAGCCACAGTTAAGCAAATGTGTGTTTATTTACAACTTGTCCTAACGCACAGCCAATTCCAGATCCCTGCCAACGATGGCAGAGAAAAGTTAGCACACTCCAGATTAGATTCTGTTCAAACTGTCTGGCTGACAGCCTTGTGGTAGAAATGAAGACAGGCTGATAATAGAGCCTGAGGGGTAATTAAGAGGGAAACGTGAGCCTCTGTGAGGGTGTACCCCCCCCAAGCTGAAAGGAAGGAGGGAAGGGCCAGGCTACACAAGGCTTCCCAAGGCCCTTGGCTGATGGCCAAATGCACTCTATCCAGAAGGATGGCTGTTTGTTCACAGAGCACATGGCCTGTCCTGCCAGAGTCACACCTGGACTCCTAACATGCTCTGGAGTACTAACTGTGCCAAGAGCACATCTATCATTAGTTACAGACTGGTATGTGCCAGGCACTGTCTATGCATTCCCTCATCACTTCTCCCAACAAGCCGGGGAGGCAAGAGCTATGGTCCTCACTTCAGGGAGGTGGCAGATTGTAGCCAGTGAGTGGCAGATTGAGAACTTGAACCCAGAGGACTTTGGCTGCCTGTCTGTGGACAGCTGCCCTGGAACTGGTCAGGTAACGAGGCAGAGACTTCAGACTTCATGCCACCCCAAATTGCAGTGACACCTGCTGGAGCTTGCCTGATCCCTTTGCCATGTGCTTTCATGTGTGTAGACATGGATTCAAGTCTACAGTGATGATCCGTCACTCCCATTGTGTAGGTGGGGACACTGAGACCCAGAACGACAGGTGAGTGAGCCAGCCACGATCACACAACTTGTACGGGGTGAATCCGGGATTCCCTCTTGGAGAAATGGAGTCTCGGGCCAGGGCTCCTAACTAGTCAATTAATCTAGTCCCATGTGGTAGCTGGAATGGACATCTGGGCATTTTCCCTAAACATCCACTCTACCTACCTCCGGTAACAGCATCTGAATTTCTCTGGGGATTCACACTCACACCCCACCAGCTACCAACTCAGTCCCTGTGGTTTGAGTGGTACTGATATGGCCTGGGGAGAGGGGTGGAATGCAAGATGGAACAGGCCAAGTTTTGAACTGGCAGAAGAACAACTGTGGTTCATCCTAGGCTCTCCTGAGCTGCAGGGCCCAGGCCCCCATGTTCTGCTCTGCTTGTGCCCTTGAGAAATAAACACAGCTGCCAGGAAGCAGGACGCTTCAGCTATGGCTAATCCCCAGCCACAAGACAAGCAGGAACTCAGAGGTGCCCTGCGAAGCGAAGTGTTTTCCAAAAACGTCAGCGAACACACAGAGCAAGGAGCGAGGGGACAGCACAATGCAAACACACAATTAGGCTTCAGAGCACGAATAAAGGCTGAACACACAGACCAGCGCCAACCTTCTGGGTGCCAACCTCCCTCCGTGCGGCCTTGCCTCCACTGCCCTCTAGTGGCCAGACAGGGACACACCCGCGGGTTTCAACAGAGCTCCCAAGGGAAGGAGGCAAAACTGGGCTCCAGGGAGGGAGCAGCACAGGGCTTGGAGCCTCTCAGACAAACCAGATCCCCTCCTCTCCATTCCTCAGCCGCTGGCCTTGTTCAGGCTCTCCTTCACCCCTCCCTAGTACCTCTGCGACAACCTCCTCAGTGGTATTAACAAAAATAATAACCAGCCTAGTGAATGCTGACTGCAGGCACTGTGCTGACCACTTACACACATTATCTCGTTGAATTCTTACAACACCCTTTGGAAGTGGGCAGTGTCCCGCCTAGAGATGAGGAAACACACAGAGGCTCACACAGGTTAGGAAACTTATCAAATGCCACATGGGTACCTACAAGTGGAAAAGAGGAATGACCACTGATGGGTCGAGGTTTTTGAGGAAAAGGGTGATAAAACATTCTAAAATTGATTGCGGTGATAATTGTCCAGCTCTGTGAATATACAAAAATCTGCTGAATTGCATTGCATGTGTCTTAGTTTCCTATTGCTGCTACAACAAATGACAACTTAGTGGCTTCAAACACACCAACTTATTCTTTCATAGTCTGGAGGCCAACCCTAAAATCAAGGTGTTGGCAGGGCTGTGTTCCTTCGGGAAGCCCAGGGAGGAATCTATTTCCTTGCCTTTTTCAGCTTATTGAGGCTGCCTGTACTCCTTGGTAATTGGCCTCTTCCTGTATCTTCTGTGTGTGTCACTTAAACCCCACCCCACATTCCACCTGACCAACTTCTCCACAGCCCAGAACACGGCCGCCTCCTCCACTTTGTTCCAAGCTGCAGCACCCCTTCTCACCTGTCCTCCCCCTACAGTCACACCCTCTGTATTCAGGACTCGCACCGAGTCCACCTCCTCCCTCCGATCCTTTCCCAGCCTTCTCCGCTAACAGGAGCCTTACCCTCCTCCTCTTACTTCCCCCGCTGGTGTGCACGGCTCTGACTGAGGCCCCCTTGTCCACATGCACACATACCCATCACGGCCCCCAACGGACTGCAACAGAAAGCAGATGCCGTGTTTCTCCTCTCCACCCCCACCACGCCCGAGGGTGACAGGTAAGTCTCCTCTCTTCATTCTCTTCATTGCAGAGTCCGTGATGAACGGGGCTCGCTCAGCTCCGGCATTCAGAGCCAAGAAAGCTCTGGCATTCAGAGCCAAGAAAGCTGACAGACCGCTGATGCGTCTCTGCAGCCAGCCTCTGTGTTCTCCTTAGAAGCTGCTCCTCCTCCAGGAGAACGGACGTGCTAAGCGTCTCCCGCGCCAGGTGCTGTGCTGGACCCTTTACAAACACGTTATGTCCTCTGAGTCTCCAAACAGCCCAAGGAGAGGAGGGTTTATCACCTGCACTTTATGGATGAGGAAAGTGGATTCAGATCCATCATGGCTGGAGCTGGAATTCAAAGCCCGGTGGAAGCCCGCCTTCTTTTCACTGCATCGCAGGGCCAGAGGGAGCAAAGAAGGCAATACTTGCCCACACAGAGCTGTTTCTGCGTGTGCAAGGCACTTCTAGGGGTACGATCTCTACTCCCTTTCTGGAAGATAGGACTTACCTTTTATCCCTGTTCATGGGCTTTCTCCCTTCCAAAGAAAGAAGACATTCCGTGGTCCCTTTTGTGATTAAAACCCTTAGGGAGTAAAATACACCTTTGAAACAGGAAGAGTAATGGTTTATCTACCCATTCCTGGACATTCTAAAATAAAAGACCACTGACACATCACACCCAAACAGCTCATTGCGCGCACACGCACACACACACTCTCTCTCTCTCTCTCCACTGGTATCTCCCAGAACTGGTCTCTCCTGCTTCCTCTGCTGGTATTCCACACTGCACTCTCCTACTGAGGAGAGCTTACCCTGCTCTCCTTAGAATTTACTGCTTAGGGCTAATTGAATGTAACTGCCTCTGGCTAGGACTCTCTGCCTCCCTGCTCTGGTCTCCCCATTACCCACACCAGGCCCTCTGCCCGGATCCCAGTGACTCAGCTTCATCCCCACACAGGTTAGCATGAAAGAAATAACCCACAAGGCACAGGCATGTATCTCACACTGAGTATTTGTCATGATAAATGGGTTCATCCTTCCCTTGATCTTAGGCTACAAAGATACTTGGGTCTCAGCAAAAGACTAAAAACAAAAAACAAAGCAAAACAAACTAACAACAACAACAAAAAAAACGCCATCCCTCCTAGCTTACTAGCTAAAAATTTAGAGGAGAAATGATGGGATATGCTTAGACTGTTCAATCAATAAATAGCCAGATGTGGGGTGCCTGGGTGGTTAAGTGTCTGACTCTTAATTTTAGCTCAGGTCGTGATCTCGGGGTCATGAGATTGAGCCCTGTGTTGGACTCCATACTCTGTGGGGAGCCTGCTTAAAATTCTCTCACTCTCTCTCTCCTCTCCCACATGATTTTCCTCTGCCCTTTCCTCCCCCACCCTTGCCACTCCGTGTGTGTGTGTGTGTGTGTGCGCGCGCGCGCGCGCTCAAGCTCTCTCTCTCTCAAAATAAAATAAATAAATAAATAGCCAGATGTGGCTGTGAAGAAATTGGAGAACTCACCAAACTGTATAGAGTTCTGATTCTGAGTTGCTGTATATCATTTTTCCGGCAGAGCCTCGAGCTCCAAACTCTTTCTTGGCTACTCTCTAGGGCTGCATATCAAGCCACAGGATTGTGTAGCCAAAGAAAGAGGGTGGTGGACCCTGACCTTGACAGTCAGGGGAGGCTTTCTTCACTGATGTGTATATTAATAATTTTCCTGTTGCTGTAATTGCTCCTTTAGTGAAAGGTGATGAATCTCTTCTTGTTTAAGTGATAAGGGACAAGGTTTGCCACTTTTGCTTATCACACATCCAGAGAAAGAAAATAAAAGAATCCATATTGATGGGGAATTGCTGTTAATAGATCAAATAATACCTGGACCAAACCCTTGAAACCACCAACAGAATTAAGTCTGCAGAAAGCCACATAGCCCATAGTTAAAGATTATTGGGGAAAAAAATAGGATGCTTTGCTTAAGAGAATGACAACATAGCCCAAGGGAATAAGAAATTAAATAGGCTGCACAGTCATCATGGTCACAAGGTGAAAGGCTTCTGCTTTTGCTAACAAAAATAGCACCCCTGACACACATTGCCGAGATGTTTTGCTGACCCAGACCTGGGAAAGGAACCACTCACCATCCAACCACAATCTCGATGAAACCAAATGGACCAGAGCCAGAAAGACAAGTCAATCAATCTTGAAGTTTACCCAGTCTCTGACTAATCAGAAGAGCCCATGACCCCAAGCCCCTTATGTTGATTTTTGCCCTTAAAAATGCTCACTTGCAAGCCACTGGGGAGTTTGGGTCTGTTCTGGGTGGTGCCACACCAATAAATGAGCCTATCTTTGTGCACTGCAAAAGCTCAGCGTCAGTTTGTTGTTGTTGTTGTTCTTTAATTGGCTTGCTGCTCATCAGCAGAACAAACTCTCCTTTGATTTGGTTACACCCTTTGCATTTCCCAACGCCAAGGGCATATATACAGAAATGGAGCAACAGAAGCCATTAGAATGGTGGATAACTGCAAAAGCAAGAACCAATACACCCCAGTTTCCTCTCATTGACCTTTCACAGAGACATGAAGATAAGTGCTCCCCCAGCATCTGAACAGCAATACCCTGCCAACATAAAGTGGTAGCGAGCTAGTTTACAACATTCTTCAGGAAAGGTGGGAAGGAGCTGTTCTCAGGGCAAGAGCAAAGTCAGTACTTAGACACTGCAGACATGGCTCCAGAAGCCACTAACTTCAGCCCATAGTCAACTTCTCAGAGTCATGGTTTACTCATCTGTAAAATGGTAATGGCCATACTTGCAGAGACAGCTTAGCCCATTGCAATAGAAGAATATAGACTTCTGGGGTCACCTGGGTGGCTCAGTCAGTTAAGCATCCAACTCTTGATTTTGGCTAAGGCCATGATCTCAGGGTCATGAGATGGAGCCCCATGTCGAGCCCCACGTTGAACACTGCATCAAGCTCGGTATTGGGTTCCATGCTCAGTGGGGAGTCTGCTTGAGACTCTTTCCCTCTCCCTCTGCCCCTCCCCTCCATGCTCTTTCTCTTTCTCTCTCTAAAAAATAAATAAATCTTAAAAAAAAAGAATATAGACTTTTAGACAAACCTGATTCTGAATATTGTCACTTACAGTGTAACCTTGAGTTACTTAATTTCCCTGAACCCATAAATTGGTGGTAATAATTGAGTTTGAGAGGGATCTGTTGGGACAACTGGGTAGCAGCTTATATAAAGTGCTTATTACAGTCCATGCCCAATAACTGGAAATGGTCTATAAACAGTTACTGGATTTTTGCTTATATTTTGGCTGCAATACTGCTTACAATTGTATTAAATACTTCCCATGATTTATCTTCTCATACTTGCTTTGTCTACCCCTCAAAAGATTTTTATGAAGATAGAACATACTAATATATATTTTTATACACAAATATGAGTGCAGGAAAAGTCCTAAAAGGATATACACCAAAATGCAGTGGTTATCACATAGAGCTATGTTTACAGGTGATTTTTGTCTTATTTTTGCTTACTTTCCTTTTCAAACTTTTCTACAAACTTCACTTATGCATATTTTAGTTTTGGTTTCTTTTTTATGCCAAAATGCTAAAAAACAAACAAACCTAAATGAGCCATTTCTTTTATAGGTAAGAGATAACAAAAGCTTTGCTTTCTCTTAGGAGCTGGTGTGTGTTTTTCTTTTTATCTATTTATTTATTTTAAAGATTTTATTTCTAAGTGATCTCTACACCCAACATGGGGCTCAAGCTCACAACCCCAATATCAAGAGTCACACGTTGTACTTACTGAGCCAGCCAGGCACCCTGTGTTTTTCTTTTTAATAATAAGAGTTAGCTAACTGACTTATACCCTCTTCGCTTTGCCAAGGGAACTCAAAGCCGATTTTTTTTTCCAGAGCCAAAGTTTTAATTCAGTAATTCAATTAGGTCCTTAACTCTTTGTATACTTCTCTTCAATTTCTCTGCCTGTCCCAGTCTTGACTTTCTATTCTAACTTATATTTGTCTTACCTTGATTTATATTTATTTATATTTTACTACTTTTCTCAGTGTTTGTCATAAGCCACCACAAATCCCTTATAGAATGAGGCCTGGTACACATACACACACATAAACAACTGATAACTTTCAAGGATTGCTATAGCCCATGTACTTCATTTCACATTTCATGCATTCCAGAGTTCTTGGTTACAACAATGACAGAATTATAATAATCTTTAAACTCTATTTCTGATAATAATAAAAAAAAAATGTAGGGGCACCTGCACGGGTTAGTCAGTTAAGTGTCTGAATTTGACTCAGGTCATGATATCAGAGTCGTGAGACTGAGTCCCGCATGGAGCCCACTTGATTCTCTCTTTCCCTCCGTCTCTGTCCTTCCCCCTCCCTGTCCTCCCAGTAAATAAATAAATAAATATAAAATTTTTTTAAAAATGAAAGACCACAAAATCTCCCTGTAATGACAAAATTTTAAAAGCCTTACAATTGGGTCAATTTTATTAAATGCTCAATTCTCAAAATTGTATATATCATATATTTTATAAGTATATAATTATTAAATTTATATACAATATGTATTTCATAACATATAAAATTTTGAGAATATTTTTTTTAATTTTAAAAACTCCACACTTATTCCTGCCCTTCCCTACCCATTCCACCAAACTTTGATACATGCAAGCAGTAGCAAGCCCAACAAAGTCACTCCTGAGGAAAGAGGTCAGAGGCAGTAATAAAACCACTCTCTCAAAACCCTGGAATAGAATTTTGAGGAGGTCCTCAATCAGAAGCTAATGTTGCAGCCAGCCAATCATCCCACAGTAACTTTATGCCACCATTCTCAGATGAGGGGCCTCCCTCAGGCTGCGGAAATAGGAAGTTGACAATTTCCGACTCCTGGGAAAGATATTCAGGCAGCCAATTTATAAATACTTAAGATGCCCACCAACTCCAAGAGAACAGATGAAATACACAAAAGAAGACCTCTGCCAATGCCTCCTCTCCCCACCTCAGGGCCTCCTATCAGGAGTCAACAGGAAGCCCAAACAAGCTTCATGGTTCCTGCTTCCCGACCGCTGTCATATTTACTATCCTTGTCATCACAGGCAAATGCCAGCAGAGGCCTTTGTGGCGTCATGCATGCCAAGATCAGAGACCCACACTGCATTTCTCAGCTTGTCTCCTATGGAAATCAATATAGAAAAACCAATAAATTATGTTAAAAACGAAAAGTGTGCATTCACTAAGTATTTGCCTACATTAACTGATGTAACCTGCTTAATAACCCTATAAGATAGAAACAAAATGACTTGATTTTACAGAGAACACTGAGGCACAGAGAGAGCACAGGCCAATAGATGACAGAGCAAGATCCAAATGTAGGCCAGTTAACTTAAGAGCCTGTGTTCTGAACCCCTAATTCTCTACTCCCTGGGGAAGCAGTAACAGCAGCTGTTGTGTGTGGAGCACCCTCTAGGAATTAGATGAATTCTATTTTATTGAACACCGATGACAACCCAGCAATGCAGGTTCTATTTTTTAATTTTTAATTGCAAATAGTAAAATTAGCTTTTTTGTGTGTAGAGTTCTATGAGATTTTAAACATGCATGCATTGTTATAACCATTGCCACAGACAGAATATAAAATAATTCCAACCAAGGAAAGAATTCCCTTGTGGCTAACTGGGAATTTTTTTTATTCGAACTCCCATCCCTAACTCCTGGCAAACACTGATCTGGTCTCTGCCTGTTTCTTCCTTTTCCAGAATGTCATACACATAAACTATTATGTTAATCTTTTGAGACAAGGTTTTTTCACTTAACTAACACATCTAAGATTCATCCATTTCATTGTGTGCCTCAAAAGTTCATTCCTCCTTATTGCTAAGTAGTATTCCACTGTGTGAATAAACCACAGCACTGACAGATGTTCGGGTGGTTTCCAGGTTCTGACAATGGTAAGTTACTCTGCTATAAATACACACACAGACACACACACGCACACACACACACAGATGTTTGTGTAAAAGTAGGTTTTCATTTCTCTAGGATAAATCCCTAGAAGTAGAATTTCTAGGTCACACAATAAATATATGTTTAACTTGTTGAAATAATTGCCAAGCTGTTTTCCAAAATGGCAGTACCATCTTGCACTCCTACCAGAAACATGACTGTCCCAGTTACTCTGCGTCAGCACTTCGTGTTGTATTTTTTAATTTAGCCCTTCTAATGACACGTAATATTTCGTTGTAGTTTTAAACATTACTAATGATGTTGAGCCTCTTTTCAGTTGCTTATTTGCTGTCTTTATATCCTCTATGGTGAAAAGTCTGTTCAAATCTTTTGCCCACTTTTTAAATTGGTT
The DNA here is from genome assembly GCF_002007445.2 of Ailuropoda melanoleuca. Classification (NCBI taxonomy): domain Eukaryota; kingdom Metazoa; phylum Chordata; class Mammalia; order Carnivora; family Ursidae; genus Ailuropoda; species Ailuropoda melanoleuca. The sequence goes on along the minus strand of NC_048220.1, from coordinate 84,114,469 downwards.
TTTGGTTAAGTTTTGTTGAGTCTTGAGAGTTCTTTATGTACTTTAGACACAAAAGATTTTTCTTATGTGTGTTTGCAAATATTTTCTCCCAATATGGGGTTGGTTTTCTACTCTCTTAACAGTGTTATTTGCAAAGCAAGAGTTTTTCATTTTCACTAGGTCCAATATATTAACTCTTACTTTATGGATCGAGCTTGTGTTACCCTATCTAAAAAGTCTTTACCTAACTCAACAGGAAAAAGATTTTCTGCTATGTTTCTTTCTAAGAGCTTCATAGTTTTATGTCTCACTTAGGTCTATCATCCATTTGGAGTTAATTTTCGTATGCAACATAGATGTCGGTCAAGGCTCACTTTTTGCATGTGGATAGTACAGCACCTTCTGCTAAAGACTGTCCTCTGTCCATTGGACTGCGTTGCACCGTTGTCAAAAATTGGTTGACTCTACTTATGATTTCATATTGCATATATACAGAGTTCATTTGTCTGTATGACTTTCCTTTGATCAATAGCATGCTGTGTTGACAACTGTTCTTTACAGTATATCTTATTTTTTTTTTAAGATTTTATTTATTTATTCGACAGAGATAGAGACAGCCAGCGAGAGAGGGAACACAAGCAGGGGGAGTGGGAGAGGAAGAAGCAGGCTCATAGCAGAGGAGCCTGACATGGGGCTCGATCCCATAACGCCGGGATCACGCCCTGAGCCGAAGGCAGACGCCTTAACCGCTGTGCCACCCAGGCGCCCCTACAGTATATCTTAAAAACAAGTAGTGAAATCCTCCAACTCTGTTCTTTTTTCCAAACTGTTTTGGCTTTCTAGTTCCTTTCCATATAAATTTTAGAATCAGCTATATCTACAAAGAAACTGTCTTAGTCCTTTCAGGCTGCTTTGACAGAATATCATAGCCTGGGTGACTTACAAACAACAGAAATGTATTTCTCTCAGTTCTGGAGGTTGGGAAGTCCAATATCAAGAACCTATAGATTCAGTGTCTGATGAGAGCTGCTTCCGGTTTCATAGATGGCTGTCTTCTTGCCGTGTCCTTACATGGTAGAAGAGCAAAGGAGCTCTGGAGTATCTTTCGTAAGGGCACTAATCTCATTCATGAGGGCTCCACACTAATGACCCAATTCCTTCCCAAAGGCCCCACCTCCAAATACCATCACACTGAGGATTAGGTTTCAACATATGAATTGTGGAAGAGTTGCGAGCATAAATACTCATTGTATAGAAGAAGCTTTCTGGGACTTTGGTTGGGATTGCTTTAAATCCTTAGATCACTTTAGGGAGAATTAACAATATTGAGTCTTCCAGTCCATGAACACAATGTTTCCATCTTTATCCAGGCCTCGTTAATTAGTGTTTGGTAAGGCATTAATTTCAATCTTCTATATAAATAAACGGGTGATTTAGCTAAGGTCATACTTTGTATTGGAACCAACATTCTGAAATAAGTTCCATCTGCCTCCAAGGACATAATTCTTTCCACTAAACCACATTGCCTTGCAAATAGATTGTTTTTTACCAATATTTTATTTCTTTGGTTCATTGAAATAACATATGATTTTTCCCCAAGCTATTATTCCTTCAGGGTTTTTTTTTATCAATATCAGGATTATGATTAAAATTAAAGTAGAAAAATGCTTATGGTATGCTGTTAAGTTAAAAAAATGCAGGATATAAAATTATATCTACTATATGATCCCAACTACATCAAAAATACATATACAGAAAAAAATACATTAAAATATATTAAAATATTTAATGCTTCTGACAAAGGCAGGCCAGGTCCAAGGACCCAGAGCAGGTCCCACAGGACCAACCAAGAGGATACTTGGTTTCCTAAGGGATAGAATCAAATGCAAGCCAGAAGGGAGGGAGGGCAGAGTTTATTGAATAGCATAAGTGGTAGAATATAGCAAACCTTGCATTCCTGGGGTAAATCCCATTTGGTCATGGATATAATCCTTTTACACATTACTATATTCAGTTTGCTAGTATTGTTGAGGATTTTTGCATCTAGACTCATAGGAGAGATTGGTCAATCGTTTTCCTTTCTCATGGTGTTTTTCTCTGGCTTTGGTATCATGGTAATACTGGCCTCACAGAAAGAGCTGGGAAATATTCCCTTTGCTTCTATTTTGCAGAAGAGTTTGTGAAGAATTGATGTTAATTCCTAAATGTTTGGTGAAACTCACCAGTGAGGCCATCTGGACCTGGACTTCTCTTTGTGGGAAGGTTTTGATTACTAATTCAATGTTTTTGTTGTTACAGGTCTATTTAAGGTTTCTATTTTTTCTTGAATCAACTTCAGTAGTTAGCATGTTTCTAAGAACTTGTCATCTATGTTAGTTAATTTGTTGGCATACAGTTGTTCATAGTATTCCTTGTAATTCTTTTTATTTCTATAATGTCAGTAGTAATGTCCTGATTTTCATTTCTGAGTTTAGTAACTTGAATCTTCACTCATTTATGCTTGGCCATTCTGCTAAAATTTTTGTCAAATTTGTTTCAAAGAAAAACTTTTGGTTTCCTTGATCTTCTTTATAGTTTTTCTACTTTCTATTTCATTTACTTCTACTACTTATTAATATTTCCTTCTTTCTGCTTATTTTGGGTTTACTTTGATTTTTTCCAGTTTTTTAAAGTAAAAGATTAACTTACTGACTTGAGATCTTTCTTCTTTTCAATATAGATATTTACAACTATAGAGCAATCTGTAAGCAATACATTAGCTGTATTCCAACAGTAATTAACTTTAAATAGGAGAATTTCAAGTTTTTTATTATTAAAAATTTTTATATGTAGTTTAAAATTTTTTAAGAGTATAGCATTCCCAAAAACAACAAACCCATATTAAAAAATAAAAGTCTGAGGGAATTCTTTTGTAAAATGAATATTCTTCTCTCAATTTTCCATTTTCAAGTTTTGTTTCGTTTTAGGGTTTTTTTTTAAAAGCAAAGCATAAATATTTTGATAATTACCTAAATTACATGAGAAATATATTTGTTTAGGTTTGTATATAGAAAAAGATAAAAAAAAAATACACGTTACTAGAAATAGTCTATAGATGATGACCCCACAGGTGAGTCTTCATTTCTCCTACTCCTCTGTTTTTAAAAAATGTTTTTATAATGGAAGAATTCAGTTATTAAAATGTAAAATATTTTTCATAAATAACTTTCCTTGATACCTGACACTTTTCAAACCCTTTGTTCCCTCATTACCTGACAGTGACAGTCATAACACAAACCTGTCTTAAGGAGACAAATTCTTTCATGCTAACGCTGGTGAAGTAGCAATGTGCAGAGATGAAAACATATGACACTTGGTAAGTCCCAATGGCCAAGGATGAAAGATACAAGGATCTCGTTAAGGTAGTGGGGGTTTCAGTCACCAGTCTCTATTCCAGCAACATCGATAAAATGATCTTCTGATGTTGATGCCTGAATTTTCCCATTATGGCTAAAATTGATGGTCCTCACGGGCCAATCCAGCCCATAATACAGTGTGCAAAAAGGACACATTAGAATTCCTAAGACATAAAGAATTAGAAGAAGACACCCAGGATGAAATAAAACTAATTATCCAATAGGCAAAGTACTAGCAGTGTTGCTTACTTAGAAAAGCATTGTACCACACTAACTCATCCACACCCCAGAGGCTGACCAAACCATCTGCACTTCCTGTAACAAAATATTTCTCCACGGGTCAAACCACATAGGAAGGGCATTAACGGACTGCACAGGCTTTGGTGCTGGGTAGCTGAAAAACAAGACAGACAGCAGTAAAAGGACTGTGACGCTAAGAAGATAATAAGAGCCGCTGAAAAAACCCAAAGTAAAACAATAGAACAAATACCAAAAACCGTAATTCAAGAAAGCTTTACCAAAAAAAAAAAAAAAAAAAAAAAAAAGATTTCAAGCTATATACTGAAAGAGCATACCACTTCCCTGAGAATATGAACCACAAACAACCAACATCAAGACATAAACTAATAAAATTACTAAACTTTAGGGGTGCCTGGATGACTCAGTCAGTTAAGCGACTGACTGGATTTCAATTCAGGTCATGATCTCAGGGTTATGAGATCGAGTCCCATGTTGAGCCCTGCGTGGGGTTTCACGCTGGACGCAGAACCTAAGATTCTCTCCCTCTCCCTCTGCCCCTCTCCCTGTTCATGCTCTCTATCTCTCTCAAAAAAAAAAATTACTAAACTTTAAAGGAAATGCCTTTGGGCATCTAGGCAAAAAGAGCAGATGTTTTTCAGGGACAGTATTAAACTAATACGAGAATTTTTGACAGAAACACTTTATGTCCTGTATCTATGCAGGAAAAAAAAATGAGAAACATATTTAAGATACACAAGGTGGAAAATGTGAGTCATGGTCTCCTATATCCAGCAAAACTGACTTTCAAGTGTAAAGGGCGCAAATAAACTTTATTAGCAATAAGGAAGAAGTTAGGGACTATGATCCCCATGAGCCCTTCCTAAGGAATCTTATCTGGAACTTAATTTGAGCTTCAAAAAGATTAATAGTTAAAATAGAATAAAACATGGAGCACCTGGGTGGCTCAGTCCATTAAACATCTGCCTTCAGCTCAGGTCATGATCCTAGAGTCCCGGGATTGAGCCCTTCATCGGGCACACTGGTCAGCCGGGAGTCTGCTTCTTCCTCTGCCCCTCAGCTGGCTCGTGGTTTCTCTTGCTTACTCTCTTGCTCTCAAATAAATAAATAAAATCTTTCAAAAAATAGAATAGAATAAAATATATTAAATATGTTTAAATACATGAATTCATAATAATGTATTTTTTAAAAACTATCCCATCATCTTTGGAGGTGAGAGAGAGTAAATTTCTTATCTTGAGAACTGATAAACAAAGAGAAAGAATCAAACATTTATCTAACATTTTGAAATGAAATGTACCACTGAGTAACCAAATAGGAGGAAACTTCTGTTTATAAAAGCATTCCTACAAATAAATTAAAAAGAAATTTAAAAATTATATAGATATAGCATGTCACTATTTTGCAAACCCAAATTAATGATCTAGGCGGCGAGCACTAACAACTGTAAACACCACACACACAAAAAGAGACAAGCAGACATTACAAGCCTTTGATGAAAGTGGACAACACCGTCTATAGTTTGCCGAGGGGATTAAAACTAAGCCTGATCAAGCCCCTAGGTATAGCGGCCAATGTTCAGAAAGCAACTCGCAGAGAGGAGCATGTCGAGCCACACCAGAAGTGTGGGATCTCCACAGGTCAAACGGTCTGGTTTTTTCAAACGTAAATTATAAGGAAAATAAAGTGATAGAGGAGAAACTTGTAGATTAAAAGAAGTTGACTTTGCTATCCTAGGAAAAAGACCAGAGCTATCTCCGTCAAAGATTGGTCCTAGTCAGGGGTGCCTGGGTGGCTCTGTCGGTTAAGCGTCTGCCCTTGGCTCAGGTCATGATCCCAGGGTCCTCGGATCCAGTTCCACGTCGGGCTCCCTGCTCAGCAGGGAGTATGCTTCTCTCTCTCTCTTTCTCTCCCTCTGTGCTCGCTCTCTCTCGCTCTCTAAAATAAATAAATAAAATCTTTAAAAAAATGGTCCTAGTCAGTAGAAAGGAACTACCATTTATCCATCACAACTATAAGTCCAGCACATTCACCTATGAATTTCCCCCTTTAGTCCTTACAATGACTCTGATGTATTTTAAATACATTTTATAGATAGAGAAATAGAAGATAAGAGAGACTAGCCAAAGTGTCAAAGCTATTAAGTGGGAGAGCAAAAATATGTAATGAGGTTTGACCCCAAAACCGCTTATTCTTTTACACAGGCATTAATCAGCTATACTTTTCTTTATTCAAATTTTTTTTAAAGTAAGCTCTACAACCAATGTGGGTCTTGAACTTACAACCCCAAGATCAAGAGTCACATGCTCTACAACTAAGCCAGCCAGGCACCCTTCTTTATTCAATAATTTTTAAATGGACTGATTTTTTTTACTTAAATAAATTTTAGCTAATCTTAAGTAATAAATTCAATGACTCGGGTATATGTTTTTCAGTAACCTTCAAAATACACCCCCAATCTAACAGCATTTGTCACACACTCCTCTATCTCTTCTCAGTCCTACCCTCTTATTCACCCCCATCCTTCTCCTCACCACAGTTTCTATCCCCTCCCCTCTCCTCATCCCTACACCCCCTCTCTCTCCTTACTCATCCTACTACTCCCCTCGCCTCATTCCCACCCCCTCCTCACCCCATCCTCTTCTGCACCACCATTCTCTCCTCACCACCACACTACACTTCTCCACCACCCTTCCCCGGCCTAGGCTGAGCCCTGACAGCTCACCAACAGGTCCTTGTCCAGCAAGAAGACACAGACCATTTTGCTCAAGGACTTCAGAGCCAGGCCGGGCTGGTGGCAGCATGTACCCTATGGAGGAACTCTCATGTCCTTCTGTGGATGCAGAACAGCTCAGAATCCTAAGCACTTAGCAGGACAAGCTTGAGGTCACTGAGTTCCAGGGGGCCACTGAACCTGGACTGCTCTGGCCCAGAGATAGGATCCCATTGCTGCCAGGACCACCATAAGGAGCACCTGGTCAACAAAATCACTGTTCTATGGCTGCCTCCATGTGAACACATGTGCCCAGAAGTGAGGCAGAAGACTACAAAGTCACACTGTGTCCCCAACACATGACAATCCCAGTATGCAGCACATGCTCATCTTTGTCCTTTCAAATAACGATTTTGCCTTAAAAAATTTTTTTGAAAGACAGAGGGAAGCAAACCATAAGAGACTCTTAACAATAGAAAACAAACTGAAGGTTGATGGAGGTGGGCAGGTGGGTGGTTGCCTAAATGGGTGATGGGTATTAAGGGGGGTACTTGTTATGATGAGCACTGGGTGTTATATGTAAGCGATGAATCACTGAATTCTACTCCTGAAACCAATACTACACTACATGTTAACTAACTAGAATTTAAATAGAAATTTGGAAATAAATAAATAAATCATTCATCTATTCAAGAAAAAAGTGGCATAATTTCTCTTATTTAGATATAATTTGTATAACATAAAATTCACCTTCTAAGGTATATAATTCACGGGCACCTGGGTGGCGCAGTCGTTAAGCGTCTGCCTTCGGCTCAGGGCGTGATCCGGGCGTTCTGGGATCGAGCCCCGCATCAGGCTCCTATGCTGGGAGCCTGCTTCTCCCTCTCCTACTCCCCCTGCTTGTGTTTCCTTTCTCAATATGTCTCTCTCTGTGAAATAAATAAATAAAATCTTTTAAAAAATAAAACTAAATAAAACAAAACATAGGAGAAAATCTTCATGATGTGGAATTAGATACATAATTCTTGGTGATGACAAAAACTCCATTCACAAAAGAAAAAGTGGACGAATTGGGCTTATTAAAATTAAAAGCATTTGTTTTGCAAAAATACCGTTCAAAAATTAAAAGACAAGCTATTTGCAAGTATTTGCAAATAACATACTCAAAAAGGATGGACTTATGCCTAGAATATATAAAGAACTCCCAAGACAAAACAAAAAGAAAACAACTCTATTTAAAAATGGGCAAAAGGCTTCAACACACACTTCACTAAATAGGATATACAAATAGAAAATAAACACATGAAAAAATACTCAACATCATATGCCATTAAGGGAAACGTGATTTAAAACCATGATGTCATACCAAAATAAAAAATACTTATAATAATTTCAAGTGCTGAAAAGGATGCAGAGCAGAGCAAGTCAAACCCTCATGCATTGCTGGTGGGAATACAAAATGATACGGTCATTCTAGAAAACATTTTGGCAGTTTCTTATACATCTAAAAATACTCTTACCATATGAACCAGCAATCCCACTCTTGGGTATTTACCCAAGAGAAATGAAAACTAATGTTTACAAAAAGAGCTTATGGCAGCTCTATTCATAATTGTCCAAACTGAAAACAACCCAAATGTCTTTTAATTAGGTGAATGAATAAACTGGTACATCCATCCAATGGAATATTACTCAGCATGTATCAATAGTGTCTAGGTGAATCTCAAAAGTTATGCTATTCAAAAGCCCATCTCAAAAGGTTATAAACAATATGATTCTATTTATATTACATACGCGATAAAAAAAACTACTGATGGATTTCAGTTCAATGGTTGCCAAGTCGGCCCCATGAAGTAAGTGTTAGTTTCCTAGGGCTGACATAAATAACAAAGTACCATAAAATTGGTTGTCTTAAAGCAACCAAAATTTATTCTCTCACAGTTCTAGAGGTTAGAAGTCTGAAATCAAGGAATTAGCAGGACAATGCTTCTTCTGAAATGACTAGAAGAGGAACTTACTTATCTCTTCCAGCTTCTAGTAGACCCATCCTTACATTCCTTGGCTTGTAATAAATAGCATAACTCCAATCTCTGCTTCTATCTTTACATGGCCTTTACCCTGTGTGTGCCTCTAACTTTGCATGGTATTTTCCTCCTTTTTAAAAGACTCTGGCGTTTAGAATGGCTAAAATTAACAAGACAGGGAACAAAAAATGTTGGCGAGGATGTGGAGAAAGGGGAACCCTCTTACACTGTTGGTGGGAATGTAAGCTGGTAAAGCCACTCTGGAAAACAGTATGGAGGTTCCCCAAAAAGTTAAAAATAGAGCTACCCTATGACCCAGCAATTGCACTAATGGGTATTAACCCCGAAGATACGATGTAGTGAAAAGAAAGGGCACATGCACCCTAATGTTCATAGCACCAACATCCACAATAGCCAAACTGTGGAAGGAGCCGAGATGTCCTTCAAGAGATGAATGGATAAAGAAGATGTGGTGCATATGTACAATGAAATATTACTCAGCCATCAGAAAAGATTAATACCCACCATTTACATCGACATAGATGGAACTGGAGGGGCTTATGTTAAGAGAAATAAGTCAAGCAGAGACAGACAATTATCATATGGTTTCACTCATATGTGGAATAGCGCAGAGGACCATAGGAGAAGGGAGGGAAAACTGAATGGGAAGAAATCAGAGAGGGAGACAAACCATGAGAGACTCTTGACTCGGAAACACACTGAGGGTTGTGGAAGGGTGGGGGGTAAGGGATGGGGTAACTGGGTGACGGGCATTAAGCAGGGCACGTGATCTGATGAGCGCTGGGTGTTAATATGCAACTAATGAATCGTTGAACACTACATCAAAAACTAATGATGTGCTATATGCTGGCTAATCGAATTTAAATAAAAAATAAATAAATAAATAAAATAAAAGACACTGGCAATGCCTGGGTGGCTCAGTCAGTTGGGCAACTTGACTTGATTTGGGCTCAGGTCATGATCTCCAGGCCCTGGAATCAAGCTCTGTGTCAGGCTCCATGCTCAGCAGGGAGTCTGCTTGAGATAGTCTCCCTCTACCCACCCCCCACCCCGCCGTGGCTGTGTTCATGCATGCACACACTCCCTCTCTCTCTCTAAAATAAATAAATCTTAAAAAAAAAAAAAGACACTGGGGTGCCTGAGTGGCAGTCAGCTGAGCATCTGACTCTTGATTTTGACTCAGGTCATGATTTCAGGGTCATGATCTCAGGGTCATGGGATCAAGCCTGGTGCTGGACTCTGCACTCAGCATGAAGTCTGCTTGTCCCTCTCCCTCTGTCGCCCTCACCCCCCTCAAATAAATATATAAAATCTTTAAAAGACACCAGTTCTATTGGATTAGAGCCCACCTAATGGCCTCATCTTCACTTGATTACATCACCAAAGGCCCTTTCCAAATAAAGTTACATTCACAAGTACTGGAGGTTAGGACTTCAACATATCTTTAGGGGAGGGGGGGTGGGAAGGACATAACTCAACCCATAAAAAAGTGACAGAACTGTTCTGATTCTGATTACAATAACAGTTTCAGGAATCTGTTCATGTATTAAAACTGATAGAATTGTACATTTTTAAAAGTTACTATAAATTTAAACACAAAGCAAAAAAAGGAAAAGCACAGGTATAGGGATGTCAACTTTCATTTTGCCAAGGAAAGGACATTTAAAATATATACACTGCCACCATTTACTACTCTCATCATTTTGTTGAAGAAAGGATTGATGAATACCAAAAAGTAAGAACAACATAACCTCAAAATAGCATCAGTCTGTTCATTACAATAAATTTAGAGTAAAGATCAAAGCATTATTGGCCAAATACATAATATAAAAACTGAAAGAGCTGAAGGTAGAAATAAACAGGTGAACCAGTATAGTTGGAGACTTTGATACTCTACTTTGAATAACAGAACAAATAGATGGAAGATCAACAGAGAAATAGAGGACTTGAACAACACTATAAGATAATATATCGAACAGATATCCATAGGGAACACTTCATCCAAAGCAGAATACATAATCTTCTAAAGTGTACATGGTACATTATCCAGGATAAGACATATGTGAGGCCATAAAACAAGTCTCAACAAATTTAAAAGGACTGAAATCATACAAAGTATGTTCTCTGACTACAATGAAATAAAATTAGAAGTAACAGGAAAAAAAACAGTGTTCACAAATATATGAAAATTAAACAACACACTCCTAATTTAAAAAATCAGTGGGTCAAAGAAGAAATTACAAGGGGAATTAAAAAGTACATATCTATGGGGGCGCCTGGGTGGCTCAGTCGTTAAGCGTCTGCCTTCGGCTCGGGGCGTGATCCCGGCATTCTGGGACCAAGCCCCACATCAGGCTCCTCCGCTGGGAGCCTGCTTCTTCCTCTCCCACTCCCCCTGCTTGTGTTCCCTCTCTCACTGGCTGTCTCTCTCTGTCAAAAAAATAAATAAAATCTTTTAAAAAAAATACGTATCTATGAATGAAAACAAAAACACAACATACCAAAATCTACAAGATGCGGTTAAGGCACTGCTTACAGGGTGTACACAGCTATAAATATATTTAAAAATAAGAAAAATCTCAAATCAATAACCTAATTTTCTACCTTAAAATACCACAAAAAGAAGAGCAAACTAAACCTAAAGAAAGCAGAAGGAAATAAATGATAATTAGAGCAAAAAATAAATGAAAAAGAGAACAGGAAACAATAGAGTAAATCAATGAAACTAAAAGTTGGTTCTTTGCAAAGACCAACAAAATTGACAAGTAAAGCTAGCTTGACCAAGGAAAATGAGAAAGCTAATCCAAATTACTAAAATCAGGTATGTAAGAGGGGACATTACTACTGACCTTCCAGAAATTAATTATGAGGAAATACTATGTATGTCAACGTGAAATGAGATGGACAAATTCCTAGAAAGACAAAAACTACCAAAATTGACTCAAGAAGAAATAGAATGGGAGCAACCCAAATGTCTATCATTGAGGAATAGATAAACAAAATATGGCATATCAATATAATAGAATATTATTTAGTCATAAAAAGGAGTAAAGTACTAACACATGTTACAACAGGATGACCACTGAAAACATAATGCTAACTGCAAAAAGCCAGAAACAAAAGGTCACATATTATGTAATTCCCCTTATATGAAATGTCCACAATAGACCAATCCATAGAGACAGAAAATAGATTAGTGGCTGGTAAGGGAGAGGGAAATGGGGCATGACTCCTAATAAGTACAGAGTTTCTTTTAATGGTGATGAAAATATTCTGGGAGATAACAGTGATGTTGCACTACTCTGTAAATATAGTAAAGAATGCTGAATTGTACACTTTAAAAGGGAGGATTTTGTAGTCTTTGAATTATATCCCAACTTTCATCTATGACTAATTCTCAAATGCTTCAAAAAAATAATAATAAAATGGAATGAGTCAATGAGGCAATTAATAGTTTGCAAAATATTGATTGGTGACTCTAGGTGAGAGCTCATTGCTCCATTCTTGCAAATTATGGCACCATTCTTACAACTTTACAAGTTTTTCAAAATACAAAAGTATTGTCTAATGAAAAAGATCTAGGAAATTCAGAAGGGCTTAAGCAATATTCTGAACTTATGTAAAAGTCACATGGAAATACAATGTCCAGGTAGCATTCCATCTGTATTTGTCAATATTTTTTTATTTGTAAGTGACAGAAACCCATTTCCAACTGATTTATCTCAAAAGGGCATTTATTAGCTCACAGAATTGTTAAGCTCAGAAATGGGACCTGTCAGGCATGACTGGATCCACACATTCAAATGACATCCTCAGGAATTCGTCTTGCTTTCTTTATCTCTGTTCTCTGCTTTCCTCCATCTTCGTCTCATTATCAAGCAGTTTTGCCATTCCTGGTGAAAAGATGGTTGTCACCAAGTTCAGGCTTATATTCTATGCTTTCAGCAGCTCCAGTAAAAAAATAAAATAAAATAAAATAAAATAAAATAAAATAAAATAAAATAAAATAAAAGCATGCTTGTTTAACAGATCCAGCAAATGTTTCATTGACTCTGATTGTCCCGCTTTAGATGATTTATCTCTAAAACAGTCATTGAAGCAAAAGAGATGCAAAATTCCCTGCTTTTTTTTTAAATAGGCAAAATAGATTAAAACAAAACAGAAACATGTTGCATAAAGGTAGTTGCCCTTCCTCTCCTGTTGCCCAGTTCATCAGTTTTTCCCAGAGACAACATGGTACCAATCTTCTGGCAACCTTCCCAAGAAATTCTTTTACTACACAGTCACACATGTGTGGTGCATGCATGCACACACTCACGCACACACTCACACACACATATGGATGGTGGCATACTGTACACATTGTGCTGTACCTCATTTTGTTCACAATATAATAAATCCTGGAAGTTGTTTCATTTCATCACATATAGATCTGCTTCCTGTTTTTAATGGATGCATAGTATCACAAAACATAAATATACTGTAAAAAACTTTTTCATTTCATTCAACAAACTCATAACAGATATCGGAAATTTGACATCTTATAAGTAAAGCTTGGATTATTTTTCTCTAACATCATGAAATTGCCCTATTTTTCTTTCTTTTTTAACTTTATTTATTTTATAGACAAAGAGTAAAAGCAGGGGGAGCTGCAGAGGGAGAGGGAGAAGAAGAAGGCTCCCCGCTGAGCAGCTCCCCATCCAAGCCTGATGTGGGGCTTGATCCGAGGACCCTGAGATCATGACCCGAGCTGAAGGCTGACACTTGACCAACTGAGTCACCCAGGCACCCCTGCCCTATTTTTCTGCCCTCCAATACACTTTTAAGCTATTCCTGCAAGTTATCCTTATATGCTTGGAGACTGTCCCATTCAGAAAGAGCTTTTGGTCCTGCAAATGTATACATTCCATTACCCATTCACTTGTAGGGATTATTTCTAAATGTGTTGAATATTCACAGACTTGGCTGAAGATGGAAAATTGGTCAGTTTCTTCAAGCTGTTCTCTACAATTTGTTCCTATTCTCATTTCATAAAGGAGGCAGTTACTTTATGTTTGAATTAAAATGATACATACTGAAATAGTACCATAGTTAAAATATTAATAAAGTCTCACTATACGCAGAAAACAGAAGCAATACAATCCCCCGCCCCACCCACAATTTAAAACATCTGCCAAGAATTACATAATTTTAAACCTAGCAGGCCAGGTGAATTTATTCTGTGCTTACATAGTTGCCAAGTTGGGCATCCTTCAGCTGGCAAAAAGAAACACTACAGTTTTTATGTGCTTTGGAAAATTTCCCCAAGTTAAATTTTCACTTGTCCACTTTACATCCACTTGTTATTGTAATGTACTATCATCTCTAGGTTCCATAACAGTGTCCTTTAAATACTTTGTTAGGTAATAATTCTGATTACAGAGCTATGAGAGGTGGCTCCCGAATGTGAGAGATGATAATAACCTTGAGAGGAAGACCAATCATCAGGATATACCACGCTGACAATTTAAAAGTGTACACTCTGAAGCATGAGAGACTATGGCCTCTGAGAAACAAACTGAGGGCTTCGGAGGGGAGGGGGTGGGGGAATGGGATAGACCGGTGATGGGTAGTAAGGAGGGCACGTATTGCATGGTGCTCTGGGTGTTATACGCAACTAATGAATCATCGAACTTTACATCAGAAACCAGGGATGTACTGTATGGTGACTAACATAATATAATAAAAAATATTTTTAAAAAAAGAAGTGTACACTTTGCTGGAGAACACAAATCATGCTAAGAAATTTTAGAGAAATCAGCATTAAAACAAAAACAAGTGATGTCAGTTATTAACATGGAAGTGGGCGAGTTTTGAATTATATAAAAGTTTTAGATCTGTGTCCCTCTCATAAAAAGAACTGGCCTTGAAATTCCTTCGAAATTTTCCTTTCTGGTCTGGGTCTTAATAGCTGAGGGACACCTGGCAAGCAACTTACCCTCTCAGAGACTCAGTTTTCTCACTAGGAAATGGGGGCGATAGTAGGATTTGGTTCACGGAGCTCTCCTGAGGATTAAATGAGATCATTCACATAAAGTGCTCTTTGAAGTGACTGTTACCGAACAAATAATCAAGAAAGGCTTACAATAACAGTAGTGGTAGTTTCGTTGTGGTTTATTTCAAAACATTAGTTGGATTATTTCCCACAGACCTGATCTAACTGCATTATCTAGGAGCTAAAACCACCAGTTTCAATAAAAATCAGAATAGAAGTTGCCTATTGAGAGAAGGGGGTTGAGGACTAACTATAACGAGGCATGGAGGAACTGTCTGGTGCAATGGAGATCTATATCTTTATTGGGGTGTTGGTTGTCAAATTTCATTGAATCATATCTTTAAGATGAACACATTTCACTGCATGCAAGCTTTCAATTTGATTTTTAAAAATTAGCATCTTAAGGTAATGACTGCCCTACTGAGGGAACAAAGGCACCACTTCTTAGAGTTTAGCAGGTAAGAGACAGGAATTATTTTTGAGGCCATGCAAACACGAAAACTGGTTTTACTTCCTGGCCAAAGACTACAAAGTTCCACAAATGGAAGAGTGGTAGAAAACAAACAAAGAAAATTAGAAGCAATGTGGTAGCTTCAAGCTCCACAGCAGCTTCCCTATATCTAGGTTTATGGCAGAGGGAGAAGGCAGTGAAGTGCGGATCGAAATCTGGGAAACCCAAGAATAAGACATGTGTGCCACCTTCTGTCTGGCATTTGAGAGTAGTACCCCACAGATGTCCCCTGTACCAGTGGGCAGGGGCATGCAGTAAAAAGGACAGCATGCTACATCTGGGCAAGGAGTCAGGGAGACTGCTTGGGTCTCTAGAGGCTCCCCTGTACATCTGAATGCCCCAGACTGGTCAAGGCAGAGATGACAATAACAACAGTAAAAATACATTTGAAGTCTTCCTATGTTCCAAGTACTTTTCTAAATGCTTTATCTGTGTTATCTCAGTTAATCTTCTCAGAAATCCTATGTAAGTAGATACTATCTTTATCCCTTTTTACTGATCAAGAAAGCAAGGCCAGGATGGCAAAGAAGTTTGATCAAGGATGTAGAGCTAATAAGTGGTGGAACTTGGCATTATGTAAGCAGATCCTTCTATCCTCCAACTTTTCTTTTCAAAATTGTTTTTTTGCTGTTCTGAATCGTATTAGAATCAGCTTGTCATTCTACAAAAAAAGCCTGCCAGGATTAGGGTTGCACTGATTCTATAAATCAATTTCAAGAGAATTGGCATCGAAATAGTATTGAATCTTTGAATTGATGAATATAGTGTATTTCTCCATTTATTTATGTCTTCCTTAATTTCTCTGAAATTTTACACTGTTTAAAGTTTTCGGTGTACAGGTGTTGCACATATTTTGTTAAATTTATCCCTTACTATTTCATATCTATTCATGTTACTATACATGATTTTTTTACTTTTTCAGTTTCAATCATTTATTGCTACCATACGAAAATACAATTAAATGCTCTTTACTGAAATACAATTCACATTCCATAAAATTTGCCCTTTTAAAGAATATAGCTCATTGGTTTTAGTATATTCACAAGGTTGTACAATCATCACCATTATCTAATTCCATACCATCGTCATCACCCCAAAGAGAAACTCCATCCATTAGCAGTTGCTCCCCATTTCCCCCTCTCCCAGCTGCTGGCAACCACTAAGCTGCTTCCATTTCTTTGGATTTACCTGTAGAATTAATTTTTATGTATTGACCTTATATCACGAGACCTTGCTAAACTCATCTATTATTTCTAGAGTTTTTACAGGTTTCTCTGGATTTTCTATATATATGTTCATGTTGTCTGCGTGACTGAATATACAGACAACATTCAGACCATATATGACAACAGAGCTCTGACCCACAAGCCCTTCAGCAATTTGGCTCTAGGAAGCCAAATTACCTCTGAAGCCATCAACACAGCATGGTCAGAACTTGATCAGTGACTGCCAGCGGGAGTCCCGGCTTTTTGACACTGCTTCCAACTCAAGACCAATCAGAAAAACACAAACATGCTCCCTAAACCATCACATAAGATGCCACTTCTGGTTAACCCACCTCTAGCTTCCCTATGATAATAGCCTCCAATCAGTGCAGACTTGAAGTGCAGACTTTCAACTACAGCCTTTCCCACCCCCCTACCTGACTTTCAGTCTCTGCCAAAGGCAAGTGTTAGTGGCTATCTGCTATAACACACTCTGAATAAATGGCCGATTTTCACTCGGGTGGTCTTCATTTGTGAATAAAGACAGTTGTACTTCTTTCTTTCCAATCTGTGACCCTTTTATTTCTTTGCCTTGCCTTATTACTCTAGATAGGACCTCGAATATAATGCTTAAAAAAAGTGGTGAAAGCAGACATCCCTAGCTTGTTCCTCATCTTAAAATATTAAGATGTCTTTTAACGAAATTAAATTGCTACAATATTTAGACTTCTTTGGATATATTTAGAAGTATGGGATAATAGTTTTGTTTTTAAATATCAATATATGCAGTATGTTAATAAATCTCTTATAACTATTTAAACTTATGATGAAAAAGTTTAAATGTCAACTAAAAATTGGGTAAAGAGTTACTTAGATGTTCAAAATTCTTTTATAAGGCAATGAGGAAAGTTTGAAGCCGGCCCCCGTAAAGGCTATCACTGAATCTGGGGGAGAGACACTGTCCAAGTGTGTCAGCAGAGGTTGACCAAGAGGATTGGGGTCCAACTGGGGTCCAACTAGCAAGAAGTTGTCTGCCATTATACAGAATGAGGATGCAGAGTCAGAAATTAAAGAGGTGTTAAAAATAAATAAAATTACACTTTATGCATACCTGAGCTTGTGACTGAAATTTAAATTCACATTGTGATTATAACAATTATTATGATAATTAGCATGGAGACTTTTAAGACAGATGCTGCATTTTGAAAACCTCCTGCTGCTGGGGAAAATTGCAAATAAGAAAGAACCTTTCCTTAGTTGGCACAATTCCTTCTCTACCTGGGCATTACCTTACTAACTAGAACTGAAGAATCATATTTGCAATGCTAATACCTGGCCCTGGGGAAGGTCCATAGTTACCCATCTGGCCTATTTACAATTTCTATCTTCCCAAATAAAAAGCTGCCCAAATGTCAGAGCAGTTCCCGGTAACCAAAAAGCAAGGGTCCCCCAAAGAAAAGAGCAACCACTGCAGGCTGGCATCAACTTAGTTGGGAGTCATGTCTGTCCACGGGTGACAGAGAGCCATCTGAAGAAACAGTCAGAGACAAGGGAGGAAAAGTGCCCAGCCCTCATCTTCCCCCAGGAAAACATACCTTACTAAAACAAGCCACATTCTGCACACTTGGAGTACTAGGTAGAGTCCCCTAGTCCCCAGAGAGCTGGAGTAGGGATTTGGAACAAAACCCAAGAACCCTCAAATCCCCAGGGCATCCAGATCCTGGGACTGCTCAAGTATGGAACTGGGCCAGAGGGGTTGCTTTTCAGTTTTAACCACTGACTCTTTCAGCATCTTAGTCCTTTCCCTGGTGGGAGGCATCCCAGACTGTGCATTTCCAACCCTGATGAAAAGCAGGATTAAAAGCGGGGAGAGGGGGAGCTATACCCCCTAATGAACTCTTCTCCATTGGCTCCTGATTAGGCTGAGTGGTCTGCAAACAACTTGGGGTTCATTACTGACAACAGAAATGGCACTGGAATTTGTCAGGACCAGAGGAGTTGGGCTTTTAAGTGAACTAGTAACACCAGCACTAACAACAAAACTCAGTTAAATAAATAGTATGATACGAATAATTTCAGCAAGGTCACGAGTAATAGGATCAATATGTAAGAATCAATGCTTTCTCTACTTAGTAACAATGAACAATCTGAAAATAAAATAAAGAAAATAATTCCAGGAATGCCTGGGTGGCTCTGTCAGTTAAGTGTCTGCCTTCAGCTACAGTCATGATCCCAGGGTCCTGGGATCAAGCCCCGTGGTAGGTTCTCTACTCAGTGGGGAGCCTGCTTCTCCCTCTCCCCCTGCTTGCGCTGTCTCTCTCTCTCTGTCAAGTGAATAAATAAAGTCTTTTTTAAAAAATGTTGCTGAGAAGTCAAAGCGTTCTTTAGATTTAACAGATGGAGGTTATATTAGTTATCTATTGCTGTGTCACGATACCGTAAACTTCAGCAGCTTACAACAACAAATGTTATTAACTCATGCTATTTCTGAAAGCCAAGAACTCAGAAGCTGCTTAGCTGGATGGTTTTGGCTCAGAGTTCCTCACAGGCTGCTGTCAAGACGTCAGGCAGGACTGCAGTCATCTGAGAGGTTAATGGGCTGGAGCATCGTCTTCCAGGCCTGGCCCACTCAGAGCTGGCTTCCCCAGAGCAAGCAATCCAAGAGGGAGAGGTTGAAGCTACAATGTGACTCAGCCTTGGAAGTCATACACCACCACTTCCAGGGTATTTGATGCATCAGAAGCGAGTACAACCCACACTTAAGGAGAGGGGGTTAGACTCTACCTTTTAAAGAATATTAAAGAACTTGTGGCTATATTTTAAAACCACCATGGATGTTGGGTGATCTGAGCGAGCACTTTATCTGTGGAGCATTGAGGGACAGACCGGAGTGGGCTGAGAAGTCAATGTGAGGCTCGGAAATGGAGGCTGCTAATGTAGATGACTCTGGAAGTTTATGAAGGAGACGAAAGAAACGGGGTGGGAACTAGAGGAGAAAGTGAGTGGAGTGAAAAGAAAGTTCGGGTTGTGGCTGTTTTTCAGATGGCACGGACTTACTCATGTTTAAGAACATGGGAAGGACAGAGATGGGATGGAGCAGCGGGATACACAGCTAAGGGAAAGAACATGCAAGAGTGTAAGGTTTGAGGATGATGGGAGGGAACTGTGTGCAGGGCATAGCTGTGAAGCTCAGCTTTAGATGTGATGAGAAACAGCACATCTAATGCCACAAGAGGGCAGGAGGAGAGGGTGGGTGTGGTTGTGAGCACACTGGGGTGTGGCTTGGGAGGATGAGCCAGTTCCCATCTGATGGTTCTAATTTTCTTTGTGTGAAAAATAGCAAGGTCTTCTGAGAGTATGGAGGGAGCTGGAATAGTCAGAAGTTTAAGTAGAGTAGTAAATGTGACATAAATAACTGTAGAGAGTGGAAAATCAAATTGATTAAACAGAGAATCATGCAGACTATTGAGGGCTGATATGATGTTGATAATCATATTAGTCTGCTGGAATTATGAGGAAATCTCTTAAAAGGGAGAGCAAATGGTATCAGAATAAAAGAGAAAATCATGGGGCACCTGTCTGGCTCAGTCCATAGAGCATACGACTCTTGATCTCAGGGTCATGAGTTCAAGCCCCATGTTGGCCATGGAGCCTACTAAAAAAAAATAATATAAATAAATAAATAAATAAATGAATAAAATTTGTTTAAAAAGATAAAATCATAACCTCAAATTTCCAGAGGAAAAAAAACTGAAACTGAAACAAAAGGTGAGAACAACTTGAAGTTTCTCCAGCCTCAGAGGCAGGGGATATAAGGAAATAGGAATGAGACATGGCCAACTAATAAGGTAATCCTCCCCAGCTTTTGTCAAACAACTGGCAGTAAGAGAAGTGGGTGCCCATATAAGCACCTAAGCCAAAGAGGCAAGACATTGCAGTGCCCACAGTAATAATGTGGTTGTCTCCAGTTCCAGTTCAACATACTAAAGAATGTTCCCCACCCAGCAGCAAGTCCAAATTCTTTCCTGAAATTACTAGCAACAAGGTGTGGTAAACAGATGCAGCACTCACAGGTGGGCTAATAGGGAACTTCAAAAATTAAGATGAGCACCCTACCAAGGATGACAAAACATTTGAGGAATGTTTTCAATCAAAAATGAGAAACACCATACCCCACAAAAGAGAAGAGTAACACCTAAGGAAACACAATAGACCAAACAGAACATGACTTAGTTCTTCTCTCCTATGAGCGAGGGGGAAGAAACTGGCTCAGGGTGTCTTATAGCTGAACCCCAGCTTTGAAATTCACAAGTCAAGAATTTGACTCTTTTGTATTCTGGTTCTATTGTGACAATCTCCCTTAAGGCAAAGGATGACTCAGAGTCTAGTCATCTGAGTAGAGAGTTACATACTGGATAAAAACACATGGGTTTAAATACCAAAATATTTTCCCAGCACACCAAACAAAAGATTATGTTATGTATGTTACAATGTTAAAGTAACAAACAGTAGAGCTCAAGATGGAGAGCACTAAAAGGAACAAATAGTAATATTTCTTATCAGTAAAAGAACAATTAACAAAAAAGTACTGAATTTTTATAAATCTCACATTAGAGCTTTTAAGTAAATAGAGCAAAATCTAATATAAATGTCAAACTTCTGAGTTAAGAGGATGAATTTTCTCCCTTAATACCTAATGAAATGAGCAATAAATGATACATACACATATTGTCAACATTCGCAAAACTGGACTGGTGGCCAAGAAAATAACCAGAAGAGTCTGGAGCAAATGGAGAGGTCCAATTTCGCTTAGCTCCCAGAAACATTACTAGTGAATTAATAAGATCCTGAAGATTCTTGCTAATGGCATCAAACCTGGAGTGATCCAACTCAAATAAGAATCCTTATCTTTTACCACTTCTTTAAAAAAATTTTATTTATTTATTTATTTGAGAGAAAGAGAGCGAGTGCACACATGAGCAGTGGGGAGGGGCAGAGAGAGGGAGAAGCAGTCTGTCCGCTGAGCAGGGAGCCCCAGTGGGGCTCTATCTCAATGACCTGAGCAAATGCTTAACAAACTTAGCCACCCAGGCACCCGTCTTTTACCTCTTCTGACTAAGAAAGTAGTACATATGGCTCCTGGAGAAGAATGGGGAAGGTAAACAACGGGACTGACTCTCAAAGAAAAGGGAAAATTTCAGAACTACCCACTGAACTGGGAGAATGTCCCAAAGAAGAAATAGACAATAAACTTTGAAAAGATTATTTTAAAGCCCACTGACCAAAGGCCTCTGGGAATGTATCCATAAAAAGTTAGATTAACTGCTCCTGAAGCAAGGGACAAAGTACTCCAGAGGAACTGTAAAACCCTTAGCAAGAGGACCTTGGAGGGGGCTTCTCACAGTACTGGGACTTGTGCTGGATTATTCCCAGAAAAGCTAAAGAAGTAGGGACCAGTTATGGACTGAAGGTTGTCAAAAAGTTGGGGCAATTTAGTGGCTGGATAGCTAAATAATTTTTATCTAGGAAGTGTGAGGGTTAAAGCAAGGCTAACGTCATTGGTAAAAGAGTGGCTATGACTCAGTTTAGTCAGAACTGAGGGATGTTTTCTTGTTTTTATGGTTGCAAAGTGGTCTTTCTCTGTGTTGTTCCAGAAATGGTCACAGAGTGGTCTTGTGTACATTTTATCTACATTCTAAGAAGTATCGGGGGGGGGGAGGTTTAAAGATCTTATTTATTTGAGAGAAGTATTGGGTTGGGGTTTTTTTTTTAAGATTTTATTTATTAGAGAGAGAGAGAAAGAGAGCATGTGAGAGACAGAGCATGAACAGGGTTGGGGGGCGCAAAGAGAGAGGAAAAATCAGATTCCCCGCTGAGCAGGGAGCCCAACTCGGGGCTCCATCCCAGAACCCTGGGATCATGACCTGAGCCGAAGGCGGACACTTAACTAACTAAGCCACGTAGGGGCCTTCAGTATTGTTTATGTTCATTTGGGAACATCATGGCCTGGCTGCTAGCTGCCAACAAGGGAGCTTTACACTTTCTCAAGATAATCAACTTCCCTAGTAGTAAGGTAAATACAAACTATCAACAAATATCTTTTTTCATACATCAGATTGACAAAAATAAAAAAGTAATAATACCCAGTACTAAGGGAAATGTAAGGAAATAGGTTTTCTCATATGTCACAGAGAATTTCAAACGCATATAAAAGAAGACAATGGTATAATGAATTACCATTATATCAGCTTCAATCTACTTCTCTCCTTCCAGTACTTTTCTGAACCAAATTACTTTATCGTAAATACTTCAGTATGTATCTCTACCATTATCACGTCTAAAATAGCCCCTCCCCATTCCTTAATTTAATGAAATATCTAGTCAGTGTTCAAATTTCCAAATGTCCCACTTCTTAATTTTATAGTTCACTTGAATCAAGATCCAAATAAGGTCCAGACACAGCTTTTTAAAGTAATATGGCATTATACATTAAAAACAAAGCACACAGGGATGCCTGAGTGGCACAGTCGATTATGTGTCCAACTCTTGATTTCAGCTCAGTTCATGATCTGAGGATGGTGAGATAGAGCCTTGTGTCAGGCTCTGTGCTGGGTGTGGAGCCGGCTTAAGATTCTCTCGCCCTTTCCCTCTGCACTTCTTCCCGCCCTGTTCCCTCTCTCTCTCTCTCTCTCAAATAAATTAATTAATTAACTAATTCATTAGTTAAAATTAAAAAATATATATTTACCCTCTGATCTAGTGATCCTTGTCCTAACAATCTAAGAACAAATCAATGAGAATATTTATTGTGGCATTGTTTGTAATAACAAAAAACTTGAGAACTTAAAAGTCCGTCAATGGAGGAACTCTCTATTGATGAATAATGTGTATGTCTATAGTATGGGTAACTATGTTGCTATTAAAAAATCAACTTGGGGGGCGCCTGGGTGGCACAGCGGTTAAGCGTCTGCCTTCGGCTCAGGGCGTGATCCCGGCGTTATGGGTTCGAGCCCCACATCAGGCTCCTCTGCTATGAGCCTGCTTCTTCCTCTCCCACTCCCCCTGCTTGTGTTCCCTCTTTCACTAGCTGTCTCTATCTCTGTCAAATAAATAAATAAAATCTTAAAAAAAAAATCAACTTGGATCTATAGCTACTGATCCAGCAGGCTGCCCTGAAGAATTAAAAAAGAAAGGACGTAACTGAGAAATGTATATAGTTTATGATCTCGCTTTTGTAAAAGCAAATGACAACTCACAACCTTTTATATGTATTTTATATATTTATTTATATGTGTATACATGCATCTGTATATCTTTTCCAATAGGCTTACATGGTTATGGAGAAAAATGCGTGGGCTCACATATCTTCACAAGCATTGGGTACGTGATGGTGGGCAAGGGAAAGTGCATGAAGCAAGAGAAAACAAGAAAAACAGATTAGCAAAATGGTAAAATATTTATGGTATATGTTAAACGAAATGCAGAAATCAAAATTCTAACCATAACATTGTTGCAAATATGTAAAACTGAATATGCATGTAGAGGTAACAAAGACAAAAGAAAACAATTTAAATGGTAGATTTTTTTTTTAAGATTTTATTTATTTATTTGACAGAGATAGAGACAGCCAGCGAGAGAGGGAACACAAGCAGGGGCAGTGGGAGAGGAAGAAGCAGGCTCATAGCAGAGGAGCCTGACGGGGGGTTGGTTCCCATAACGCCGGGATCACGCCCTCAGCCGAAGGCAGACGCTTAACCGCTGTGCCACCCAGGCACCCCTAAATGGTAGATTTTTATCTAGGATTTTTTTTTCAAAAGAAACACTGGGGGAAAAAACATTAACATTATTAACATCTTATGTGTGTGCATATATACATATTCATAATAATCAAATAAATGCATATTAGAACCAAAAAGTGAAAGCAAACCAATTTTTGTCTATTTAATTTTGCCTGTCAAAAATACTAATGCAGAGGGGCGCCTGCGTGGCATAGCGGTTAAGCATCTGCCTTTGGCTCAGGGCGTGATCCCGGCGTTATGGGATCCAACCCCACATCAGGCTCCTCCGCTATGAGCCTGCTTCTTCTTCTTCCACTCCCCCTGCTTGTGTTCCCTCTCTCGCTGGCTGTCTCTATCTCTGTCAAATAAATAAATAAAATCTTAAAAAAAAATACTAATGCAGAAAATGTCTGTTCAAATAATTACGTTGTACAAAGTGGTGACTTGTACAAAGTGGTGTTGATGTAGTTTTGGAATGTTGGTGAGGTCCGGAGCTGACGGCCAAGAAAGAATTCTTGAGACGCCTTTGGTGCAAAAAAAGGTGATTTTAATTAAAGCACCGGGGACGGGACCCTGTAGGCAGAAAGAGCAGCTGCCCCGGGGTTTGTGAGGAATGGCTGATTATATACTTGGGAGTTGGGGGAGGTAAGGAAAAAAGGGAGGTGTTCAAAAGGACTTTCATATGCTAAGGAAGATTTACAGGATACTGGAGTCCTGGCTATTGTCAAGCTAAGGTTGATTTTCCTTCTAGTAAGGCACTAACATTACGATAGTTGGGAGCTTTCCAGAGGCATATCAGACTCTTTCTCTTACAAGTCCTTGTTATTAGGCTGCCGGTCATAAAGAAACTTAATTTTGTTTACTTTCCCTTCTGTCTCTGTTTCCCACAACACTCATGGAAGGGAGGGTGATGTTAGGGCTCCAGGAAATTGAGTTATGGGTCTCTGGAAGTTAGGCTATTGATAAGAATGCTTTTTCCTTGTAACTCGCTAAGATACTGGTAAACTGATAGAGACTCATGTCCGGCAGGACTGTGATCTCTATTAGTGAACCACCTGTTTTTCCCTCCCTTAGTTTTAGGGCAGCCCGGAGTGCCTGAGGAAGGTCACACAGATCCCACTCTGGGGGGAGGAGGTTGCGGGCTGTCAGCTTATGCTTTGTCCTCAGCTTGCCTTCTGCTCCCTCATCAATGTGACTCACTTCATTTCTTTCTTAACTTTGCAGATACCAAGGCAGACCTCCTATTTGGTCAAAATTGTCCAAGCAATCCTGGAATGCTTAGTTTAACGCAGTGTCACCTAATAAACCCTGTAAAACTAGGGTTGGCATTGTGGTCATTAATGCAATTTGGCCTGAATTGGTGTCGTAATCCAATTATTACTCCAATCAGAAATGTAAATTTCTTCACCCTGTATTTTCTACTACGCTGACTGCAATGAACAAGTTGTTAGGTACAAAGACAAGATTTATGCAATTCATCCTCCCCCAAATCACTTCCTATGTTATTCTAATTTAATGGATTGCTTCGTTGCACAGGTTCTTTTGAACTCGGCTTCCTCAGGAGGCCACCAGTCCTATAGGTAAGCTGACTCAAGTCTCCCACTATTTCCCCCGATTCAATTTAAATTAATGAATTACCATAATGCTAAATGTTCCTTCAAACAGTATTCACCACTCAGGTAATTGTAAACAGAAATGCAAAGTCAACATCAAAATTGCATGGCCGGCCATACAAGGATTCAAAATGTGCTTATAATTATGTTTTAATACTATTATTCACTTGAAAATTACAATTTTTTTCTTTTTTTCCTTCAGAGAATCTGCAGACTCCCAGGAGGTCCAGGCACCAAATGGAGGAGATTTAGGATTTTAAGAAGCTTATTGGTGAAAGAGGCTGGGACGATAACATCACCAATTAGCCTTTTAGTTCAATTCTAATTTAGAGCAGATTAGCCTTGCAATCAGGAGCTCCTATTTAGTTTCTCTTTCTTTTCTCCCCCAATCCCCAGATTGGACCATTCCCCCATCAAACAATGCTTTTTGAAAATTTTGACAAAGAATTTGGCTTTCAATCAGCAATTCTACTTCTGGAATCTAACTTAAAGAGATACTTGATTCAGAGCACAAAGATGCAAGTACAAGAGGCTTGAAACTGTAGTATGATATTGTAAACATCCTAACTGTTCATTATTAGGTAGCTAGTTGAATACATTTTCCAAGCAATGTCATACTACCTTGCTCAATAATACCTTATCTATTCACACAAATTCTACTGATAGCTATTAAAAAGATGAACAGTCTAGGAGAAAAAATAGTGAATGTGTATGAACATTTTCAAGGAAAAAACTACAAACAGTGAACATTTGAAAAGTATCTCAACTTCATTCACAATAAAGTAAATGCAAATCAGAACAAAATAAAATTTTAATTCATTTGATAGGCAACAAGTAAAAAGTTTGATAACTAAGGCTTGTGCATTTTTAGGAAACAAGCACTCTCGAATACTTTTGTCATAATGTTATTTGGTGCAACCTTTCCGGATGATGGTTTAGCAATTTCTTTTTTTTTTTTTTTTTAAGATTTTTTATTTATGTGACAGAGAGACAGCCAGCAAGAGAGGGAACACAGCAGGGGGAGTGGGAGAGGAAGAAGCAGGCTCTCAGCGGAAGAGCTCGATGTGGGGCTCGATCCCACAACGCTGGGATCACGCCCTGAGCCAAAGGCAGATGCTTAACGACTGCGCTACCCAGGTGCCCCTGGCAATTTCTACAGACACATACAAAGATGCAACATTATTGGTAACAGTAAAATTCAATACTGCATAATAAACAAACAAGCAAAACCCTGGAAACAACCAAAATATCCACCACAGGGAACTGGTTAAATAAATTGTGGCACATCCTAACAAATGACTTTTTTTATGCAGGTGTGAAAAAGATAGATTTACCTTATAGTTAAGGAATGATCTGCAGCAAAATATATCAAATGAAAAAAGCAAAGTAAATAACTCTAATAATGTGATCTGTTTTGTGTTAAAAAAAAAAGAGAGAGAGAGAAGGAAATACAGACATGTAAGTAATTTTGGATATTTTGAAGGATTCAGAAGAAACTCATAAAGGCATTTGGCCTTGGGAAGACCGAACCAGGAAAGGGAAGGTGGTTCTCAACTTGCACTTTTTATTTTGTAACTTTTTGTAGCATGAATTTGCTAATCTCATAGATGTGTTTCTTTTAATTTTACAAACTGTTCAATGTAGGATATCAGGTTTGAGAGAAAGTGATACACTTTTTGTTTGCTTCTTTGTGCTCTTCTACTAAATAAGAAGAAACATGTAATACTATTTAAAAAATATTATGAGCCAATAAAATGGATACTGTAGATCTCTATTCACTGACACAGCAAACCGTAAGGATATATTTTTTGAACTAAAAAAGCCAATTGCAATACAATGTGCATAGTATGATCCTGTTTGTGTAAAATTGTGTGCACCTGGGCGTATTCACCATTCAGAGATGTCTAGAAAGATGTTATCAAAGTGGTGATGTGGTTACACAGTCTGTTTTATAACCATTCTAAATTGCTTTAATTTTCTCAAAACAAGGGTGTATCATCTTTGAACAAAGAAGATAAAACAAAATTTTTATGAAGATTTTGACATCTACTTGATATCTCGGCAAATCAGAAACAGGGATGGAAACGGGGAAAGGATAAGAAAATTATTTAAATTAAGTAATGTACAATGAAAGCCTGCTACTAAAGCAGTCCAGTGGAAAAGCCAGGAGTGACCCAAAACTGGGAGATTATACCTGGAATCCAGCAGAAAGGATAGAGTGTTCTCTAAGGCACAGGAGAAACCCGAGCTGGCTAGCTGTAGCATAAACAAAAGTGGTCCATAGGCACTGACCCTGCCATATAATGAAAAAAAGAACAATGAAAGAAAATTACAGCCTTTGAAAAATGTACACCCATCAAAAACAAAATCCCCATTAATAAGGCAGAAAGCCCTACTGCTTAGAACATTTTTACTGCAAATGATGGTTTCAGATCTCCATGCTAAAGCAGACATGCTCTTTGGGTTTTTTGTTTTGTTTTGTTTTAAAGATTTTTTATTTATTTGACAAAGAGAGAAGCAGCGAGAGAGGGAACACAAGCAGGGGGAGTGGGAGGGAGAGAAGCAGGGGGAATGGGAGAGGGAGAAGCAGGCTCCCCGCCGAGCAGGGAGCCCGATGTGGGGCTCAGGGGTTGATCCCAGAATGCTGGGATCAAGACCTGACCCAAAGGCAGATGCTTAACGACTGAGTCACCCAGGCGCCCCGCAGACATGCTCTCCAGATAAAGCTAAAAATATATGTCATTTTTCTAAGTACATATGAATACAAGCAAATATACAGAAAAGCTCTAGAGAGTGAAACACAGAACCAACGAAGAGGGGGAACTGGGATCAGGATGGAGGAGGTGGTCAAATGAGGTTTTAACATTGTCCGTAATGTTTCAATTTTTTGATAAAAGGAAAATATTCACATATCTTTATTGTGGTAAAATATACATAAAATTTACTATTCTAAGCATTTTTTCTTTTTTTTTTTTAAGTAGGCTTCAGGCCCAGCATGGAGCCCAATGCAGGACTTGAACTCACAACCCTGAGATCAAGACATGAACTGAGATTCAGAAACGGACGGTTAACTGACTGAGGCACTCAGGCAGCCCTTAAACCATTAAGTGTAAAATACAATGGCATTAGGATATATTCACAATATCATGCAGCCATCACCACTATCCATTTCCAGAAGTTTTTCATCTTCCCAACAGAAACTCTGCACTTATTAAATAATGCCTCATTTTCCTTTCCCCTAGCCTCTGATAACTCTATTTTCTATTTCTATGAATTTTCTTATTCCAGTTAGCTCATATAAGTAGAATCATAAAATACTTGTCCTTTTGTGACTGGCTTGTTTCACTTAGCATGATGTCCTCAAGTTTCCTCCATGTTGTAGCATGTGTCATAATTTCAATTAAGGATGAAAAGAATTCTAAATTGTTTATCCCTTCAACTGTTGATGGACACAGGTTATTTCCACCTCTTGGCAATTACGAATAATGTTGCTATGAAGATAGGTGGAAAAGTCTGTTTGCATCCCTGCTTTTAATGCTTTGGAGTAAATACCCAGGAGTAGAATTGCTGGATCATATGGTAATTCTGTCTAACTTTTTGAGGAACTGCCAAACTGTTTTCCACAGCAGCTGCACCACTTTACATTCCCACCACCAATGAGCAAGGGTTCCAATTTCTCCGCATCCTCGCCAAAACTTGTTTTCCATTTTTTTAAATAATAGCCATCATAATGGGTGTGAAATGGCTTTGACTTATATTTTCACGTATATTTTTCATATGTCAGTTTTTAATTAAAAATTGTTTTTAAAAAGAAAGTGAGGGATTGAGACTTGTTTTCTGCATTCGCAAACTAGGGCTGCTAAGCTCTCTGAGAGAGAGGCCATGCCTATCTCGCTCAGTTTCGTCCCCAGCCCCTAACAAGTTGCCTCGCACCCAGCAGCACTCAAGGACTACGAGTTTCTCCTGCCATCCAAAACTGGAGTGCTCCTGTGAAACTTTTCACAAGCTGAAGTGGCGTAAAGCAAAGAAGCAATTACCATTAATTTACACAGAATTTTTTGAGTGTTCCCAGACCCAAAAAATAACCTCACTTAGGCTTTTCCATTACCATAGGACACATCTTGCTCAGAGTTAACAAAATAAATTGAGATAAAGCAAGATGCTCACAGATACGGTTCAAAGCTACAGTGGCTTGATGCTGAGATGCTGCTTGTAGTTCCTGGGGACCGAGCTTGGCAGGGCGACTCTCACGGCTGGGGGTGCATGCTGCCTCTATAACGGCTGCCTGCAAATCAAATGCTGAACACTATGTTTGCTTTTTGCCTTTTTTCACAAGAACGAAAATCCTCTTCAGATTTCTTTTGGTTAGCAAAGACAGATACTAATGTAGGTCTTCCATAAAAGCAAAGTGGTATAATGTGAAACTTTCAAAAAGTGGGAGTATTCATTGGATGAATAAATGACTGCATTAGCCTCTCAATTTACATGGGATTGATGTTTGAGTTAAGGGGAATAAGTCTATGAAGAAGTATCACCTTGAAAAACACACAAAAGTACTATTTAGCCATAAAAAAAAAAAAGAAGGAAATCCTACCATTTGCAAACTTGAGAACATTATATTAAGTAAAATAATTCAGAGAAAGACAAATACTCTCACTTATGTGTGGAACCTAAAACATTAAACTTATAGAAACAAAGAGTAGAGTGGTGGTTGCCGGGTTTGGGAGGGATGTGGAAATGGGGAGGTATTAATCATATGGAACAAAATATCGGTTTTAAGATGAGTAAGTTCTGAGCATCTAATGTACAGCATGATGACGATAGTTAATAATACTGTATTGTACTTGGAAGTTACTATGACGGTAGAGCTTTAACGTTCTCACCATAACAACAACAACAAAATCATAATTATGTGAGGTAAAGGATATGTTAACTAGCCTTATTGTGGCAAACATTTCACAATATATGTATGTATCAAAATATCACATTATACATCTTTTTTAAAAAATTTTATTTATTTATTTATTTGAGAGAGAGAGAGAGAGAGAGCCCAAGCAGGGGGGAGGGGCAGAGGGAGAGGGAGAAACAGACTCCCTGCTGAGCAGGGAGCCCAATGCGGGGCTCAATCCCAGGACCCTGGGATCATGACCTGAGCCAAAGGCAGATGCTTAACCAACTGAGCCACCCAGGTGCCCCAAAATATCACGTTATACATCTTAAACTTACCCAATGTTATATGTCAATTATATCTCAATAAATCTGGAAAAATAAAATAAGACAAATAGCCCAGGAAAAAAGAAAAAGAAAAATACACACACATATTAGTTTTTGAATAAGACACCATCATTTTGGAAGCTTTGGGTAAAAAGAGTATTTATTTCAAGACAGACCCAGGATGACCAAGCAACACTACTTACAGTTTTTTTTTTTTTGTTTTGTTTTTTTTTTTAAAGATTTTATTTATTTATTTGGACAGAGATAGAGACAGCCAGCGAGAGAGGGAACACAAGCAGGGGGAGTGGGAGAGGAAGAAGCAGGCTCATAGCGGAGGAGCCTGATGTGGGTCGATCCCATAACGCTGGGATCACGCCCTGAGCCGAAGGCAGACGCCCAACCGCTGTGCCACCCAGGCGCCCCAACACTACTTACAGTTTTAAGAAAAGCAGCTTCAGGGCCAGTATTCTTCCATCTGGGTTGTCAGATAAGGACAAGGTACTTTACAAGTATACTCTTATTACACAACCAGGGACTCCGTGCTTCCTGAGTTTCAGGCAAGACAGCTGAAGAGAAAGATATATACAGTCAGAACACTGTTGTACCCCTAAAGTCCTATCACTTTTTTTTTTTTTTGAGAGAGAGAGAGAGAGCATGCACACTCAAGCTGGGGAGGGAAGGGCAGAGGGAGGGAGAGAGAATCTTAAGCAGACTCCATGCTCAGCACAGAGCCCAATGCAGGGCTTGATCTCACGCCCCTAAGATCATGACCTGAGCCAAAATCAAGAGTTGGAGTCATAACTCACTGAGCCACCCAAATGTCCCAGTCCTATCACTATTTTTACGCTTGAAAGTTAGTTACTAATACTAATCATTTATCATAAATTCTGCAACAAAAGTAGAATTTAAATTTTTTTCCAATTAGTTCATATATCCGTGGGTGAATATTACTTATCGTAGATGGCAACCATCCATTACTTCTCCCTAGCTGAAGAAGATAGGACCATTCAATTTGTTTCCCCATTCCCTTCCCACAATTTGAAAGTGCAGCAAACTACCTCTTTCCGTTTCCCAAGCTGAGAACTTGTCTGAAAGTCACTGAACCACTGACTTAAATGAGCCCCATTATCCTTGGGTGTGACGGAAGGGAGAAAAGAGCTCATTGGTGTTGAGATAGGGGCCATCAGGATGAGAGCTGCCTGCATTTCCTTCCTTCTTGCGTTAAGCACATGAATTCTCCACATGTGAGTCAACTAGAGAGTGCAGAAGATGGCAGAGGCTTAAGGCTCTCGCTGGCACTCCCCAAGAAGCCCCTCTAGACAAGGATCCCCCCAAAACAAAAGGCTGTCTATTAGATTGCCTCTGGCAGTGACTGGTGGGGATGTCTGGGAGAAAGAGGTTGAGACTGACTTCTCCTAGGTTGGGAAGTGCACAGCGGAGGCCCAGAGAGCAACTATGCTGACTCCAAGTAAGACTGCTGGCATCTGGACTCCTGACGCACTGGGAGAACTGTTACTCAAGTAGCAACAACCAGCAGAATGAGAACAAACAACTCTTCCTGGACAGCCTTGCAGAGAACATTCTCTCTCCCTCCTCCTCATCCCTACTTGGGAGGAAACAAGAGCCAAGGGGAAAGAAAGGGACATTACCACCCCCTCCACTAAGAGCTGTTATAACCACACAAGTCTACCTGCACCAGGAGAATGGGAAGAGCTATGAATTAAGTATGAGATAAAAGATTGTAAATGAGCAAGCCTAAGACACAATACTTGGAATGAGACTGCATTAGTTACTGAAAGTGACTTCATAGTTACAGGACCAGAGTAGGATATTCCTTTATTTAAAAGATTTTATTTATTTATTTATTTATTTATTTATTTATTTATTTATTTATTTATTTATCTGAGAGAGAGAGCACATGGGGGAGGGGCAGAGGGGGAAGGAGAGGAACAAGCAGACCCTAAGCTGAGTGCAGAGCCCCACGTGGGGCTAGAACCCATGACCCTGAGATCATGATCTGAGCCAAAATCAAAAGTTGGATGCTTAACCAACTGAGCCACCCAGGTGATCCCAGAGTATGGTATTCTTAAGGGAATTCACTGTCAGAGAGCAAGAGGATTTCTAGAGACAGTGGTAATGATATTGGAGAAACAATAAAATTATTTCATATTTATATCTCTCAAATTAAGATTTCTCGAGCTGGTTACTGTCATAATTTATAATTATTTACTAGTTTATTGTTTGTCTTCCTTATAAACTATAATCACCATAAACCAGAGACAATGTCTACCTTGTTCACTACTGTGTCCCTTGAGCATAGCATATGTGCTCCACAAATTGTTAAATGAAGATTCCTTATCTTTTAAAGATACAAACTGAAATGTCTCTAGAATAAACAGTGTAATGTCTTGGATTTACTTTAAAATAATTCAGGAATGTGGGGGTGAGAGAGTGGGTGAGGACATAAGTGGAACAAGATTGATCATTCTTGAAGCTGGATGATGGGCGCACAGGGTTCATTATAATCTTCTCTCTCCTTTTTTTTAAAACTTCTTAAAATTGTGGGGAAATCATAATTCACTTTCTTAATTTTAAATTTTTTCTCAAAATAATACAAAAACATTCAAATTTACATAAAAGTTAAAGTAAACATCTATATAACCTACCATGTAGATTTGACAATGTTAACATTTTGTTATATTTGCTTTATCCATATTTATCCATCTACACACCCACCTATCTTATTTTCAATGCATTTCAAAGTAACTTGCAGATATCAGTATACTTCATCCCTTCACTATAGCATAAATCTCATAGAGTTCAAAAATTTTTTTAGGGTAAAATTTACTTACAGTGAAATCATATATTTATTATATATAAATATAACACATAACATATATATATGTGTGTGTATATATATATGTGTATATATATATAAAATATTTATATTTAAAAGTTTATAGTGTTATGTTTGTGTTCCCCAAAAATTCATACATTAAAACTCTAACCTCCAATTTGATGGTATTTGGAGATAGGTTCTTTGAGAGGTAATTAAGGTTAGATTAGACATGCCGATGGGGCCCTCATGCTAGGATTAGTAGCCTTAAGAAGAGATCTCTCTCTTTCTCTCTCTCCCTCCCCTCTTCTTTCTTCCCTCTTTCTCTTCCTTCCTCCTTCCCTCTCTCTTTCTTCTTCTCTTTCTCCCTGCATGCACCCACTGGGGAAAGACCATGTGGGGATATAACAAGAAATCTGCAACCCAAAGAGAGAGGAACCAAATTGGCCAGCTCCTTGATCTTGGACTTCCCAGCCTCCAGAACGGTGAGAAAATAAATTTCTTTTGTTTAAACAACCCAGACCATGTCATTTTGTTATGGCAGCCTAAGCCAACTAAGACATAGTGTTATTAGGAAGTCACTAAAGGGGGTTTGTTACATACTCTCTTAAAGATCACTTTGGCTGAATGTGGAAAAAGGAATGAAAGAGGGCAAGAATAGATACAGGAAGACGAGATAGGAGGCTGCTACAGTAGACTGGGCCAGAGGTGACCTTAGCTTGCCTAAAGTCATAACAGTAGAGCTCAAAAGAAGTGAAGGGGTGCAAAAAATATTTAGGAGACAAAAAGAGACAGGACTTGTTGGTGAGAAAGAGGTAGAAATCAAGCATAATGCTCAGATTTCTCACTTGAGCATTTACTGGCTGGTAGTACCACCATTCACTGAGATAGGGAACTGAGAAGAAGAAGCAGGCTTTTTTTGACAGGACAGAGGTTTGGTTTTAGACATACTCAACTTGAGATGCCTATGAGATTCGATACACATTTGGATATCTATATCTATATATTTATATTTATATCTATATCTGGTGCTTTGAGGACAGGGCTGGAGATAAACCTAAGGAGTCATCGGCAGGAAAATTATCATTTAAAGCCACAGGAATAGTTGACATTGCGTAGGGAGAGGTGTGTGAAGGTGGCCTATGTGAGACCTCTGAGAAACATCAAGATTTCAGGAGTGAGTAGAGGAGCGGAGTCATCTGAGGAGACTGAAAAGAAGTGGTAAGAGAGGTGCAGAGTCACAGAAGCCTTGAGAAGACAGTTGTTTCAAGAAGCAGAGAGTTAAATAAACCAAATATCTAATGGAATTTGGTGAAGACAACTTAACGAATCCCTTCACAACAAGGATGATTTCAGCCATTGGACCAGAACTTCCGAAATCCATTGGCCGTAGACTCTTCACCCACCAGACCAGCAGTTTTCAATGCATGGTCCCCAGAATAGCAGCATCAACATTACCTGGGAAATTTCAGAAAAACAAATTCAGAACCTCATACCTCCTACCTCAGATTTAGAAACTCTGGGTGGGGCCCAGCAATCAGTCTTCCAACAAGTCTTCCCGGTGATTGTGATGCTCTCTGAAGTTTGAGAATCACTGCACTAGACAGTGCTTAGGCAGCACCCGACAACCATTCCTTTGGGAACCAATCCCTCTTTGGATAAATACGATTTCCCATTGAATCTGTCAACACATATTACCAACTTGCTGAAGCATGAGCAACAGGATTTTTGTCAATACCCCACATTTATTGTAACACAGATCCTATCTTGATTTTAATATTCGTACCCTACAACCAGCCAACTACCTACCACTTCTCCCTCTACGGAGTGTATCTTCCTTTTTATCTTTATAGCTTTGCTCATTCATAACATCTCATTATTCCTGGCGTGTGCCACCTCATGGCTTTTCTTTGTACGTTTTTTCACATTTCTGATCCTGCTACCAACTGTACAAGTGTCTAAATCTCACAGCGTAAATTCCTGAGTGACACAGATTGTTGGTCAAACTGCCGATTGGTACAACTTAGGAGTAATTTGGCATCATTTATCGAAATAGCAGAAACATCACCTTTGACCCAGTAATTCCACTTCTAGGAATTCATCCTACAGACGTACTGCACATGTGCACAAGGAAGTGGGGTCTCTGTGCCCCACCTGGCCCCAGGCCAAGCCACCTACCCTCAGTCAGTCAGGGGCTCCTCCACCCCGTCTGTCTGTCGGAGGCTAGGTCCCTCCCCTCAAGGGGCCCCTCTCCTGGGCAGTCAGTGGACGCGGGCTCAGTCAGAGGCCTGTTCACACCTCACGTCACACTTGGGTCGGTTGGAAGCAGGTGGGAAGCCCTCACAGCCTCAGCGTCACGCAGGCACGCCCGCAACACCGGCCCAAGCCGGCTCCGACTTGATTTTCTCTCTGTCTGTTTTCCTCCCCAGTAAGGGAGGACGAGTGCCCCCGCCTAGCACTACGCCC